>NC_091324.1:24827019-25022019 GCF_038502225.1 Cherax quadricarinatus | reverse complement strand
CCTGCCAGATGACTGTGAAACAGAAACCTGTAACTGTTTTGCATGATGGTAGGATTGCTGGTTTCTTTTTCTGTCTCATAAGCACGCTAGATAACAGGGATATCTTGCTACTCCTACTTACACTTTGGTCACACTTCACAGACACGCACATGCATATATATATACATACATCTAGGTTTTTCTCCTTTTTCTAAATAGCTCTTGTTCTTCTTTATTTCTTCTATTGTCCATGGGGAAGTGGAAAAGAATCTTTCCTCCGTAAGCCATGCGTGTCGTATGAGGCGACTAAAATGGCGGGAGCAATGGGCTAGTAACCCCTTCTCCTGTAGACATTTACTAAAAAAGAGAAGAAGAAAAACTTTATAAAACTGGGATGCTTAAATGTGCGTGGATGTAGTGCGGATGACAAGAAACAGATGATTGCTGAAAAGAAGTTGGATGTCCTGGCCCTAAGCGAAACAAAGCTAAAGGGGGTAGGGGAGTTTCAGTGGAGGGAAATAAATGGGATTAAATCTGGAGTATCTGAGAGAGTTAGAGCAAAGGAAGGGGTAGCAGTAATGTTGAATGATCAGTTATGGAAGGAGAAAAGAGAATATGAATGTGTAAATTCAAGAATTATGTGGATTAAAGTAAAGGTTGGATGCAAAAAGTGGGTCATAATAAGTGTGTATGCACCTGGAGAAGAGAGGAATGTAGAGGAGAGAGAGAGATTTTGGGAGATGTTAAGTGAATGTATAGGAGCCTTTGAACCAAGTGAGAGAGTAATTGTGGTAGGGGATCTGAATGCTAAAGTAGGAGAAACTTTTAGAGAGGGTGTGGTAGGTAAGTTTGGGGTGCCAGGTGTAAATGATAATGGGAGCCCTTTGATTGAACTTTGTATAGAAAGGGGTTTAGTTATAGGTAATACATATTTTAAGAAAAAGAGGATAAATAAGTATACAAGATATGATGTAGGGCGAAATGACAGTAGTTTGTTGGATTATGTATTGGTAGATAAAAGACTGTTGAGTAGACTTCAGGATGTACATGTTTATAGAGGGGCCACAGATATATCAGATCACTTTCTAGTTGTAGCTACACTGAGAGTAAAAGGTAGATGGGATACAAGGAGAATAGAAGTATCAGGGAAGAGAGAGGTGAAGGTTTATAAACTAAAAGAGGGGGCAGTTAGGGTAAGATATAAACAGCTATTGGAGGATAGATGGGCTAATGAGAGCATAGGCAATGGGGTCGAACAGGTATGGGGTAGGTTTAAAAATGTAGTGTTAGAGTGTTCAGCAGAAGTTTGTGGTTACAGGAAAGTGGGTGCGGGAGGGAAGAGGAGCGATTGGTGGAATGATGATGTAAAGAGAGTAGTAAGGGAGAAAAAGTTAGCATATGAGAAGTTTTTACAAACTAAAAGAGGGGGCAGTTAGGGTAAGATATAAACAGCTATTGGAGGATAGATGGGCTAATGAGAGCATAGGCAATGGGGTCGAACAGGTATGGGGTAGGTTTAAAAATGTAGTGTTAGAGTGTTCAGCAGAAGTTTGTGGTTACAGGAAAGTGGGTGCGGGAGGGAAGAGGAGCGATTGGTGGAATGATGATGTAAAGAGAGTAGTAAGGGAGAAAAAGTTAGCATATGAGAAGTTTTTACAAAGTAGAAGTGATGCAAGGAGGGAAGAGTATATGGAGAAAAAGAGAGAGGTTAAGAGAGTGGTGAAGCAATGTAAAAAGAGAGCAAATGAGAGAGTGGGTGAGATGTTATCAACAAATTTTGTTGAAAATAAGAAAAAGTTTTGGAGTGAGATTAACAAGTTAAGAAAGCCTAGAGAACAAATGGATTTGTCAGTTAAAAATAGGAGAGGAGAGTTATTAAATGGAGAGTTAGAGGGATTGGGAAGATGGAGGGAATATTTTGAGGAATTGTTAAATGTTGATGAAGATAGGGAAGCTGTGATTTCGTGTATAGGACAAGGAGGAATAACATCTTGTAGGAGTGAGGAAGAGTAGTTGTGAGTGTGGGGGAAGTTCGTGAGGCAGTAGGTAAAATGAAAGGGGCTAAGGCAGCCGGGATTGATGGGATAAAGATAGAAATGTTAAAAGCAGGTGGGGATATAGTTTTGGAGTGGTTGGTGCAATTATTTAATAAATGTATGGAAGAGGGTAAGGTACCTAGGGATTGGCAGACAGCATGCATAGTTCCTTTGTATAAAGGCAAAGGGGATAAAAGAGAGTGCAAAAATTATAGGGGGATAAGTCTGTTGAGTATACCTGGTAAAGTGTATGGTAGAGTTATTATTGAAAGAATTAAGAGTAAGACGGAGAATAGGATAGCAGATGAACAAGGAGGCTTTAGGAAAGGTAGGGGGTGTGTGGACCAGGTGTTTACAGTGAAACATATAAGTGAACAGTATTTAGATAAGGCTAAAGAGGTTTTTGTGGCATTTATGGATTTGGAAAAGGCGTATGACAGGGTGGATAGGGGGGCAATGTGGCAGATGTTGCAAGTGTATGGTGTAGGAGGTAGGTTACTGAAAGCAGTGAAGAGTTTTTTACGAGGATAGTGAGGCTCAAGTTAGAGTATGTAGGAAAGAGGGAAATTTTTTCCCAGTAAAAGTAGGCCTTAGACAAGGATGTGTGATGTCACCGTGGTTGTTTAATATATTTATAGATGGGGTTGTAAGAGAAGTAAATGCGAGGGTCTTGGCAAGAGGCGTGGAGTTAAAAGATAAAGAATCACACACAAAGTGGGAGTTGTCACAGCTGCTCTTTGCTGATGACACTGTGCTCTTGGGAGATTCTGAAGAGAAGTTGCAGGGATTGGTGGATGAATTTGGTAGGGTGTGCAAAAGAAGAAAATTAAAGGTGAATACAGGAAAGAGTAAGGTTATGAGGATAACAAAAAGATTAGGTGATGAAAGATTGAATATCAGATTGGAGGGAGAGAGTATGGAGGAGGTGAATGTATTCAGATATTTGGGAGTGGACGTGTCAGCGGATGGGTCTATGAAAGATGAGGTGAATCATAGAATTGATGAGGGGAAAAGAGTGAGTGGTGCACTTAGGAGTCTGTGGAGACAAAGAACTTTGTCCTTGGAGGCAAAGAGGGGAATGTATGAGAGTATAGTTTTACCAACGCTCTTATATGGGTGTGAAGCATGGGTGATGAATGTTGCAGCGAGGAGAAGGCTGGAGGCAGTGGAGATGTCATGTCTGAGAGCAATATGTGGTGTGAATATAATGCAGAGAATTCGTAGTTTGGAAGTTAGGAGGAGGTGCGGGATTACCAAAACTGTTGTCCAGAGGGCTGAGGAAGGGTTGTTGAGGTGGTTCGGACATGTAGAGAGAATGGAGCGAAACAGAATGACTTCAAGAGTGTATCAGTCTGTAGTGGAAGGAAGGCGGGGTAGGGGTCGGCCTAGGAAAGGTTGGAGAGAGGGGGTAAAGGAGGTTATGTGTGCGAGGGGCTTGGACTTCCAGCAGGCATGCGTGAGCGTGTTTGATAGGAGTGAATGGAGACAAATGGTTTTTAATACTTGACGTGCTGTTGGAGTGTGAGCAAAGAAACATTTATGAAGGGGTTCAGGGAAACCGGCAGGCCGGACTTGAGTCCTGGAGATGGGAAGTACAGTGCCTGCACTCTGAAGGAGGGATGTTAATGTTGCAGTTTAAAAACTGTAGTGTAAAGCACCCTTCTGGCAAGACAGTGATGGAGTGAATGATGGTGAAAGTTTTTCTTTTTCGGGCCACCCTGCCTTGGTGGGAATCGGCCAGTGTGTTAATAAAAAATATATATATATATATATATATATATATATATATATATATATATATATATATATATATATATATATATATATATATATATATATGAGTGTGTGTTTGTGTGAAGGTAGAAAGAAGGAAGGGAGAGGGAGAGAGAGAGAGAGAGAGAGAGAGAGAAGAAGGGGAGAAGAAATAATCAGATACAACACGAACGCCACTGTCTGTTGTGAATCTGACTCACGGAACTCTCATTCACACCTGTAGTCTCCAACACCACAAAGCACCACCCAGCACTATCCAGCACCACCCAGCACCACCCAGCATCATCCAGCACCACTCAGCACCGCCCAGCACCACCCAGCACTATCCAGCACCACCCAGCACCACCCAGCACCATCCAGCACCACTCAGCACCACCCAGCACCACCCAGCACCACCCAGCACCATCCAGCACCATCCAGCACCACCCAGCACCATCCAACACCACCCAGCACCACCCAGCACCACCCAGCACCACCCAGCACACCACCCAGCACCACCCAGCACCACCCAGCACCACCCAGCACCATCCAGCACCACCCAGCACCATCCAGCACCACCCAGCACCACCCAGCACCACTCAGCACCATCCAGCACCATCCAGCACCATCAAGCACCATCCAGCACCACCCAGCACCACGCAGCACCACCCAGCACCACCCAGCACCACTCAGCATCATCCAGCACCAGCCAGCATCACCCAGCACCACCCAGCACCACCCAACACCATCCAGAGACACCCAGCACCACCCAGAACCACCCAGCACCACTCATCATCACGCAGCACCACCCAGCACCACCCAGCACCACTCAGCACCACCCAGCACCGCCCAGCACCACCCAGCACCACCCAGCACCACGCAGCACCGTCCAGCACCACCCAGCACCATCCAGCACCACCCAGCACCACCCAGCACCACCCAGCACCACCCAGCACCACCCAGCACCACCCAGCACCACCCAGCATCTCATAGCACCATCCAGCATCACCCAGCACTACCCAGCACCATCCAGCACCATCCAGCACCACCCAGCACCATTCAGCACCACCCAGCACCATCCAGCACCACCCAGCACCACCCAGCACCACCCAGCACCACCCAGCACCACCCAGCACCACCCAGCACCACCCAGCACCACCCAGCACCACCCAGCACCACCCAGCACCACCCAGCACCACCCAGCACCACCCAGCACCACCCAGCACCACCCAGCACCACCCAGCACCACCCAGCATCTCATAGCACCATCCAGCATCACCCAGCACCATCCAGCACCACCCAGCACCATTCAGCACCACCCAGCACCATCCAGCATCACCCAGCATCAGTCAGCACCATCCAGCATCACCTAGCATCAGTCAGCATGACCCAGCACCACCCAGCACCACCCAGCACCACCCAGCACCACCCAGCACCACCTAGCACCAGCCAGCATCTCATAGCACCATCCAGCATCACCCAGCACCATCCAGCATCACCCAGCATCAGTCAGCACCATCCAGCATCACCTAGCATCAGTCAGCATGACCCAGCACCACCCAGCACCACCCAGCACCACCCAGCACCACCCAGCATCATCCAGCATCACCCAGCATCACCCAGCATCACCCAGCATCACCCAGCACCACCCAGCATCACCCAGCATAACCCAACATCACCCAACATCACCCAGCACCACCCAGCGTCACCCAACATCACCCAGCACCACCCAGCATCACCCAGCATCACCCAACATCACCCAGCACCACCCAGCATCACCCAGCATAACCCAACATCACCCAACATCACCCAGCATCACCCAACATCACCCAACATCACCCAGCACCACCCAGAATCCCCCAACATCACCCAACATCACCCAGCATCACCCAGGATCACCCAGCATCACCCAGCATCACCCAACATCACCCAGCATCACCCAGCATCACCCAACATCACCTAGCACCACCCAGCATCACCCAGCATAACCCAACATCACCCAACATCACCCAGCACCACCCAGCATCACCCAACATCACCCAGCACCACCCAGCATCACCCAGCATAACCCAACATCACCCAACATCACCCAGCACCACCCAGCATCACCCAACATCACCCAACATCACCCAGCACCACCCAGCATCATCCAACATCACCCAACATCACCCAGCACCACCCAGAATCACCCAACATCACCCAACATCACCCAGCATCACCCAGCACCACCCAGCATCACCCAACATCACCCAACATCACCCAGCACCACCCAGAATCACCCAACATCACCCAACATCACCCAGCGTCACCCAGGATCACCTAGTATCACCCAGCATCACCCAACATCACCCAGCATCACCCAGCATCACCCAACATCACCCAGCACCACCCAGCATCACCCAGCATAACCCAACATCACCCAACATCACCCAGCACCACCCAGCATCACCCAGCATCACCCAACATCACCCAGCACCACCCAGCATCACCCAGCATAACCCAACATCACCCAACATCACCCAGCACCACCCAGCATCACTCAACATCACCCAACATCACCCAGCACCACCCAGAATCACCCAACATCACCCAACATCACCCAGCATCACCCAACATCACCCAACATCACCCAGCATCACCCAGCACCACCCAGCATCACCCAACATCACCCAACATCACCCAGCATCACCCAGCATCACCCAGCATCACCCAACATCACCCAGCATCACCCAGCATCACCCAACATCACCCAACATCACCCAGCATCACCCAACATCACCCAGCATCACCCAGCATCACCCAGCATCACCCAGCATCACCCAGCATCACCCAGCATCACCCAGCATCACCCAGCATCACCCAGCATCACCCAGCATCACCCAGCATCACCCAGCATCACCCAGCATCACCCAGCATCACCCAACATCACCCAGCATCACCCAGCATCACCCAACATCACCCAACATCACTCAGCATCACCCAACATCACCCAGCATCACCCAACATCACCCAGCATCACCCAGCACCACCCAGCACCACCCAGCATCACCCAGCATCACCCAGCATCACCCAACATCACCCAGCATCACCCAGCATCACCCAACATTGCCATACTGGAGAGGAGAGGAGCAAGAAATCTTTTACCCGTGTATAGAACTCGGAATTAGGTTACAATACTGTAAAAAAAAGGAAAGTAGAGTTTATTTCATTTCATTAATTAAGAATTTCTAGGAATTGGAGAAAATCAGGTTAGACCCAGCATGAAGACGGCTACTGTTGGAGGAAACTGAATGGTACAATACCGTGTGACTGGAACAATGTTCAATATTGTGTGACTGGAACAATGTTCAATATTGTGTGACTGGAACAATGCTCAATATTGTGTGACTGGAACAATGTTCAATATTGTGTGACTGGAACAATGCTCAATATTGTGTGACTGGAACAATGCTCAATACCGTGTGACTGGAACAATGCTCAATACCGTGTGACTGGAACAATGCTCAATACCGTGTGACTGGAACAATGCTCAATACCGTGTGACTGGAACAATGCTCAATACCGTGTGACTGGAACAATGCTCAGTACCGTGTGACTGGAACAATGCTCAATACCGTGTGACTGGAACAATGCTCAATACCGTGTGACTGGAACAATGCTCAATACCGTGTGACTGGAACAATGCTCAGTACCGTGTGACTGGAACAATGCTCAATACCGTGTGACTGGAACAATGCTCAGTACCGTGTGACTGGAACAATGCTCAATACCGTGTGACTGGAACAATGCTCAGTACCGTGTGACTGGAACAATGCTCAATACCGTGTGACTGGAACAATGCTCAATATTGTGTGACTGGAACAATGCTCAATATTGTGTGACTGGAACAATGCTCAATACCGTGTGACTGGAACAATGTTCAATATTGTGTGACTGGAACAATGCTCAATATTGTGTGACTGGAACAATGCTCAATACCGTGTGACTGGAACAATGCTCAATATTGTGTGACTGGAACAATGCTCAATACCGTGTGACTGGAACAATGCTCAATACCGTGTGACTGGAACAATGCTCAATACCGTGTGACTGGAACAATGCTCAATACCGTGTGACTGGAACAATGCTCAATATTGTGTGACTGGAACAATGCTCAATATTGTGTGACTGGAACAATGCTCAATACCGTGTGACTGGAACAATGTTCAATACCGTGTGACTGGAACAATGTTCAATATTGTGTGACTGGAACAATGCTCAATATTGTGTGACTGGAACAATGCTCAATACCGTGTGACTGGAACAATGCTCAATACCGTGTGACTGGAACAATGCTCAATATTGTGTGACTGGAACAATGCTCAATATTGTGTGACTGGAACAATGCTCAATACCGTGTGACTGGAACAATGCTCAATATTGTGTGACTGGAACAATGCTCAATATTGTGTGACTGGAACAATGCTCAATATTGTGTGACTGGAACAATGCTCAATACCGTGTGACTGGAACAATGCTCAATACCGTGTGACTGGAACAATGCTCAGTACCTTGTGACTGAAACAATGCTCAATACCTTGTGTCTGAAACAATGCTCAATACCGTATGACTGGAACAATGCTCAATACCTTGTGTCTGAAACAATGCTCAATACCTTGTGTCTGAAACAATGCTCAATACCGTATGACTGGAACAATGCTCAATACCTTGTGTCTGAAACAATGCTCAATACCTTGTGTCTGAAACAATGCTCAATACCGTATGACTGGAACAATGCTCAATACCTTGTGTCTGAAACAATGCTCAATACCGTGTGACTGGAACAATGCTCAGTACCTTGTGACTGAAACAATGCTCAATACCTTGTGTCTGAAACAATGCTCAATACCGTATGACTGGAACAATGCTCAATACCTTGTGTCTGAAACAATGCTCAATACCGTGTGACTGGAGAATGCTCAATACCGTATGACTGGAACAATGCTCAATACCTTGTGTCTGAAACAATGCTCAATACCGTATGACTGGAACAATGCTCAATACCTTGTGTCTGAAACAATGCTCAATACCTTGTGTCTGAAACAATGCTCAATACCGTATGACTGGAACAATGCTCAATACCTTGTGTCTGAAACAATGCTCAATACCGTGTGACTGGAGAATGCTCAATACCGTATGACTGGAACAATGCTCAATACCTTGTGTCTGAAACAATGCTCAATACCGTATGACTGGAACAATGCTCAATACCTTGTGTCTGAAACAATGCTCAATACCGTATGACTGGAACAATGCTCAATACCTTGTGTCTGAAACAATGCTCAATACCTTGTGTCTGAAACAATGCTCAATACCGTATGACTGGAACAATGCTCAATACCTTGTGTCTGAAACAATGCTCAATACCTTGTGTCTGAAACAATGCTCAATACCGTATGACTGGAACAATGCTCAATACCTTGTGTCTGAAACAATGCTCAATACCTTGTGACTGGAACAATGCTCAATACCTTGTGACTGGAACAATGCTCAATACCTTGTGACTGGAACAATGCTCAATACCTTGTGACTGGAACAATGCTCAATACCTTGTGACTGGAACAATGCACAATACCGTATGACTTGAACAATGCTCAATACCTTGTGACTGGAACAATGCTCAATACCTTGTGACTGGAACAATGCTCAATACCGTGTGACTGGAACAATGCTCAATACCTTGTGACTGGAACAATGCTCAATACCTTGTGACTGGAACAATGCACAATACCGTATGACTGGAACAATGCTCAATACCGTGTGACTGGAACAATGCTCAATACCTTGTGACTGGAACAATGCTCAATACCGTGTGACTGGAACAATGCTCAGTACCGTGTGACTGGAACAATGCACAATACCGTATGACTGGAACAATGCTCAATACCTTGTGACTGGAACAATGCTCAATACCTTGTGACTGGAACAATGCTCAATACCGTGTGACTGGAACAATGCTCAATACCTTGTGACTGGAACAATGCTCAATACCTTGTGACTGGAACAATGCACAATACCGTATGACTGGAACAATGCTCAATACCGTGTGACTGGAACAATGCTCAATACCTTGTGACTGGAACAATGCTCAATACCTTGTGACTGGAACAATGCTCAATACCTTTTGACTGGAACAATGCTCAATACCTTGTGACTGGAACAATGCTCAATACCGTGTGACTGGAACAATGCTCAATACCGTGTGACTGGAACAACACACAAATAATCCGCACTTGGGATAAAGAGGCTTATGACGACGTTTCGGTCCCACTTGGACCAACTGATCAGTCACACTAGCACTTCTTCGTGTATTTAAGTGTGATTAATCAACGGTCCAAGTCGAACCGAAACGTCATCTTAAAAAGTTCTTTCTCGTACGTGTTGGTTATTTTGTGTATGATGACTCTTACGAAGGTTGACGCTAGAAGGAATGACTGTGCCACGAAGCCTTGCATCGACAGGTAAACAAATGTATGTGAATTTTCATCTATCCTCGAAAAGTAACCAGAAACATGTGCGAATTTTGATCTCCTCTCGAAAAGTAACCAGAAACATGTGCGAATTTTGATCTCTCGAAAAGTAACCAGAAACATGTGCGAATTTTGATCTCCCCTCGAAAAGTAACCAGAAACATGTGCGAATTTTGATCTCTCGAAAAGTAACCAGAAACATGTGCGAATTTTGATCTCCTCTCAGCGCTTAATTCACAACAAGAAACACGAACGATAGCAGAAAGACAAATATTCAGAACTTAGTACAAATTATTACACAGGAACATGTCTTTCTTTACGCCGCAGTGAACCGTTAAAAATGCGTCTTCTTATACGCAGTATAAAAAGACGCAAGAGTACGACTCTATATGCGCATTAGTGAGTGTTACAGTACGTCTTCACATGCGCAGTAGTGAGTAGTTACAAATGAGTCTTTAAATGCGCAATATTGAGCAGTTACATTAAGTCTTTATATACGCAATAGTGACTAGTTACGTCTTTATATACGCAATAGTGACCAGTTACGTCTTTATATACGCAATAGTGACCAGTTACGTCTTTATATACGCAATAGTGACCAGTTACGTCTTTATATACGCAATAGTGACCAGTTACGTCTTTATATACGCAACAGTGACCAGTTACGTCTTTATATACGCAACAGTGACCAGTTACGTCTTTATATACGCAACAGTGACCAGTTACGTCTTTATATACGCAATAGTGACCAGTTACGTCTTTATATACGCAACAGTGATTAGTTACGTCTTTATATACGCAACAGTGACCAGTTACGTCTTTATATACGCAACAGTGACCAGTTACGTCTTTATATACGCAATAGTGACCAGTTACGTCTTTATATACGCAACAGTGACCAGTTATGTCTTTATATACGCAACAGTGACCAGTTACGTCTTTATAAACGCAACAGTGACCAGTCACAAATGCATCTCTATATACACAAAATTAAGACATTTTGTTTTATCATTTATTAATCAGAGTCCATCAGAAGATAGACAACTTTACGTAAAGGAGAAGTATATTGAAGCTTTCTAAAACCACGTGTGTCATTCAGTGCAAGGAATGTTGCAGGTTCGATCCTCCGTTCACAACAGCCATGTCACTGGACAGCCAAGCGGCTGGTGCTGGTCTCTGTATTACCGCACATTTTTGCGGTCACTAGAACATGTGTGCAGAGGCAGGTACTCACGTCTACACGAGTTAGTGATACATGTACACCAGAAGTTTCGGGTGTGAGAGGAACACGGTTTGGTGGGCAGCGGGAGGAACACTGTGGTGGGCAGCGGGGGGAACACAGGGTGGTGGGCAGCGGGGGAACACAGTGTGGTGGGCAGCGGGGGGAACACAGTGTGGTGGGCAGAGGGGGAACACAGTGTGGTGGGCAGCGGGGAGAACACAGTGTGGTGGGAAGCGCTGGGAACACAGTTTGGTGGGAAGCGGGGGAACACAGTGTGGTGGGCAGCGGGGGGAACACAGTGTGGTGGGCAGAGGGGGAACACAGTGTGGTGGGCAGCGGGGAGAACACAGTGTGGTGGGCAGCGGGGGGAACACAGTGTGGTGGGCAGCTGGGGAACACAGTGTGGTGGGCAGCGGGGGGAACACAGTGTGGTGGGCAGCGGGGAGAACACAGTGTGGTGGGCAGCGGGGGGGAAACACAGTGTGGTGGGCAGCGGGGGGAACACAGTGTGGTGGGCAGCGGGGGGGAACACAGTGTGGTGGGCAGCGGGGGGGAACACAGTGTGGTGGGCAGCGGGGGGAACACAGTGTGGTGGGCAGCGGGGGGAACACAGTGTGGTGGGCAGCGGGGGGGAACACAGTGTGGTGGGCAGCGGGGGGGAACACAGTGTGGTGGGCAGCGGGGGGGAACACAGTGTGGTGGGCAGCGGGGGGGAACACAGTGTGGTGGGCAGCGGGGGGGAACACAGTGTGGTGGGCAGCGGGGGGGAACACAGTGTGGTGGGCAGCGGGGGGGAACACAGTGTGGTGGGCAGCGGGGGGGAACACAGTGTGGTGGGCAGCGGGGGGGAACACAGTGTGGTGGGCAGCGGGGGGAACACAGTGTGGTGGGCAGCGGGGGGAACACAGTGTGGTGGGCAGCGGGGGGGAACACAGTGTGGTGGGCAGCGGGGGGAACACAGTGTGGTGGGCAGCGGGGGGGAACACAGTGTGGTGGGCCAGCGGGGGGAACACAGTGTGGTGGGCAGCGGGGGGAACACAGTGTGGTGGGCAGCGGGGGGAACACAGTGTGGTGGGCAGCGGGGGGAACACAGTGTGGTGGGCAGCGGGGGAACACAGTGTGGTGGGCAGCGGGGGGGGGAACACAGTGTGGTGGGCAGCGGGGGGACCACAGTGTGGTGGGCAGCGGGGGGAACACAGTGTGGTGGGCAGCGGGGGGAACACAGTGTGGTGGGCAGCGGGGGAACACAGTGTGGTGGGCAGCGGGGGGGAACACAGTGTGGTGGGCAGCGGGGGAACACAGTGTGGTGGGCAGCGGGGGAACACAGTGTGGTGGGCAGCGGGGGGGAACACAGTGTGGTGGGCAGCGGGGGGAACACAGTGTGGTGGGCAGGGGCAGGGGAACAGGGGGGGAACACAGTGTGGTGGGCAGCGGGGGGAACACAGTGTGGTGGGCAGCGGGGGGAACACAGTGTGGTGGGCAGCGGGGGGGAACACAGTGTGGTGGGCAGCCGGGGAACCCAGTGTGGTGGGCAGCGGGGGGAACACAGTGTGGTGGGCAGCGGGGGGAACACAGTGTGGTGGGCAGCGGGGGGGAACACAGTGTGGTGGGCAGCGGGGGGAACACAGTGTGGTGGGCAGCGGGGGGAACACAGTGTGGTGGGCAGCGGGGGGGAACACAGTGTGGTGGGCAGCGGGAGGAACACAGTGTGGTGGGCAGCGGGGGGAACACAGTGTGGTGGGCAGCAGGGTGTACCTATGAGGGAACGCTGAAACTTGCTGCCTTTTAAATGTTAACCACAACTTATTCTCGAGTACGGAAATCCAGTCTCTCTCTCTCTCTCTCTCTCTCTCTCTCTCTCTCTCTCTCTCTTCTCTCTCTCTCTCTCTCTCTCTCTCTCTCTCTCTCTCTCTCTCTCTCTCTCTCTCTCTCTCTCTCTCTTTCATCACTACATTTTTGACTAAATTTTATATAAACAATGCTCGCTAAGTACAACACATTTATTATTATTATTATTATTATTATTATTATTATTATTATTATTATTATTATTATTATTATTATTATTATTATTATTATTATTAACTGCTAATACAGTAGTAATTATGTTCAATTATTTTTTTTTAACTGGGAAACATGTAGCCAGTCTGTTGTTAGATGTCGCCTCCATGGGGAGGACATTAGGACTCCAGTGGAAATAAGCCACACGACCTGGCCTTCTTGGGTTACTCTGGGTTATTAACCCTTCGGGAGGAAGGGTAGGTGTCAAAAATGTGAATGAAGTCTTTCTCTCCTTGCATGTGGAGAGTCGCCGGGCCTCAGCTTGCATGAGATGCTCTGCCTTCGTTAGTCTCTAACATGACTCACGAAATCGTAATGACAAGATTGCTAACAAACCATACCACGGGCGGGGATAGAACCCGCAATCAGAGAGTCTCAAAACTTCAGACCGTCGCGTTAGCCACTGGACCAGCTAGCCACAATAAGATTCGTCCAACTAGGTATATTTCTAACACCATAGGAAGGTTAGCAAACGCACCATTGTGATCGCGTGTTCTATCCCCGCCCGTGGTATGGTTCGTTAGTCTCCCTGTCTCACATGTCCTCCCACACAGCCTGTCAAGTATGGGTGGCAAAGGTGTTTGCAATTCCCGACAAATTGGTCAGTGTCATTCATATCACAGTGTCAACCAGGAGCTACATGATGAACATATAACACTGTCACTGGGATCCCATGAATGTGACAGCATTAGAAAAGTGTTCCGAGCAATATTTCTGACAAACGGCGCTATAATTATCTGCAGGAATATAAGGCAGCATGTTCCCCAGATTCTCTCACATCATCTCCCAGTTTCCGAGTCTTGAAAATAATACGTCCAAGAATATGAGTCAAACTTCCAAACCCCTAAATGAATGTTTTTATCTTGTTAGACACTGGTATAAATGACAAATAGTAAATCAGGGACATTTTAAGCAAGTAAAATCTATTTTGCCAGGTTTTACCCTCAGTGGAGATGAAATGCAAAATAATTTTTTTTGTCCTGCTTTCAGTTACCTTTTATCAAGGCTGAGGGACTAATGTCTCCAAAAACTGCCTCTTCACTGCAGTCAACACGGAGGTGATATAAATGCTGGAGACAGCATTAGAGTCTAACAGCTCCCTCTCTGGGCTGAAGGAACGCTCGGATCGAATAATCTCAGTAATTCTGGCTATGATATACAAATAACCTGCACATAGGCGAGAGAAAAGCTTACGAAAAGCTTGTTTCAGCCACGGTATTGTTCCTTTTTTGTTCTCCCTGCCTATAATGTTCGTGAACTTAATAAACAAGAAGAAGAAGAAGAAGAAGAAGAACGAACCCCTCTCATATCCTGATTCCCGAGGCTGTGTTCCGCCTCGCGCTTCGCTTGTCTTTTTTCCCTTAATATTCTTTTGTTTACCACAATGTTAAAAAAACTTTCCACTCTCCTGCCCACTGTCGGCCTTTCCAGAAGTGTCGTCTCCGTGACTTATCCACTGTTTGATTTAAATTTAAAATTTAAATGCTACTTGGCACACACACACACGCGCAAAAAGAAATTCCAAATGAAAAGAACTGCACAGATTTTGGTGTGGGTAGAGTGGGAGAGAACCGGACCAGGATTACATCACTCCTCCTGCATGTGGAGTATTGCCCCTTTGTGTACTTGTCTGTCACTACATAAGGTGATGACCAGAGCACCTTTGTCTTGTCCAGCATGTATGGTGAGTCGTCCCGTCCAGTATGGTGCGCCCAGAACACTCTTGTGTCCTTCACAGTACGTAAGGTGATGACCAGAGCACCTTTTGTCATCCAGTATGGTGAGTCGTCCAGTGCAATATTATGCGCCCAGAACACAGTATGGTGAGCTCAGAGCACTTTCGTGTCCTCCACAGTACGTAGGGTGATGTACGGTGAACACTTGTGTCCTTTCGGTGTGTACAGTGGCCTCAGGGTAACAGTATTAATGTTCCCTCGTATGGTGAGAGGTCAGGACACAGTATGGTAAACCCAGAACACACACTCTTGTGTCCTCCACAGCATACGAAGTGGGGACACAGAACACTCTTTTATTTTCCCAACGGCACTCACAGTGGAACACAGAGCACAAACACAATCTTGCGTCCTCATTAAATTAATTTTATGTAAGACAACATACAACTTTATTTTATTGCATTTCTAAAAGCTTCTATTGAGTAACAATTCACACTAATCTTGCCTGCTTCTTTTGTTACATTATCTAGAGAATGAGAAGTGAAAAATATATATTTTAGCTTGTCTTACAAATTTATCATGGTCATCCATGCAAGTAATTGACAAAAAAGCTTTATTTGTCTTGCATTTGAGTCGCTGTTATAGCTGTGTGTGTGTGTGTGTGTGTGTGTGTGTGTGTGTGTGTGTGTGTGTGTGTGTGTGTGTGTGTGTGTGTGTGTGTGTGTGTGTGTGTGAAGTGTGGAGTGTTTGTAATGGTGATATTACAATAATAATAATAGTAATAATAATACTAATGAAACCATACATACAACCTCCACTACGCCATTACCACCTGCCACCTACCACCACACTACTAATAATAATAATAATAATAATAATTACATCACTATTTCTGACTCACTTCCAAAGAGAAAATATCAATATATACAGGAGTGGGTCACTTTGTACCCAGACTGAGTCACACTCGAATAATAACTCACATTATATACACATGTAAGGAGCTGCATATATAAGCATTACTGTCATACATAAATAACCTTTATGACGCCATGGCCTCACCATAATTAAAAACACAAATAAATTCTTTATTTTTTTTTTTAAATTAACAGTTAGTGATTTACAGTATAGATAAGAACCAGACGCTCCATTAAAACAATATGAAGTTCAATGAAGAGAAATTTCAACTATTCAGATATGGAAAACTTGAGGAAATTAAAACTGTATCAGGGTATACAGCAAATTCTAACTATATAACAGAGCGGGAAAGTAATGTGAAGGACCTGGGAGTGATAATGTCAGAGGATCTCACCTTCAAAGACTACAACAATGTATCTACCGGATCCGCTAGAAAAATAATAGGATGGATAATGAGAACCTTCAAAACTAGGGACGCCAAGCCCATGATTCTCTTCAAATCGCTTGTTCTCTCTAGGCTGGAATACTGCTGTATACTAACTGCCCCTTTCAAGGCAGGTGGAATTGCTGACCAGGAAAGTGTACAAAGAACTTTCATGGCACACATAAGTACGATAAGGCGCTTAAATTACTGGGAACGGTTGAAGTCCCTTGATTTGTATTCCCTGGAACGCAGGCGAGGGAGATACATAATAACATACACTTGGAAAATCCTAGAGAGATTAGTACCAAACTTGCACACGAAAATCACTCCCTGTGAAAGCAAAAGACTCGGCAGGAGATGCAACATTCCCCCAATGACAAGCAGGGGCGCCACGAGTACACTGAGAGACAACACAATAAGTGTCCGGGGCCTAAAACTGTTCAACTGCCTCCCAGCATACATAAGCGGGAGTACCAATAGACCCCTGGCTGTTTTCAAGAAGGCACTTGACAAGCACCTAAAGTCAGTACCTGACCAGTCGGGCTGTGGTTCGTACGTTAGTTTACGTGCGGCCAGCAGTAACAGCCTGGTTGATCCATTATGAAGCCTGGTCTCAGACCGGGCCGCGGGGTCGTTGACCCCCGAAACCCTCTCCAGGTATACTCTAGGTATTATTATTATTATTATTATTATTATTATATTCGTGGGAACGAGCTAAACCCGTGAGATCTTTTAGGATTTAGTTCCTGCCCCTTTTTACATTTCTGTTATTATCTTACGCTACCGTCCAAAGGATGGATATTGGATGCACAGTACACTATCCACTACCATCCACAGGATGGATATGGGGTGCACAGTACACTATCCACTACCATCCACAGGATGGATATGGGGTGCATAGTACACTATCCACTACCATCCACAGGATGGATATTGGGTGCACAGTACACTATCCACTACCATCCACAGGATGGATATGGGGTGCACAGTACACTATCCACTACCATCCACAGGATGGATATGGGGTGCACAGTACACTATCCACTACCATCCACAGGATGGATATGGGGTGCACAGTACACTATCCACTACCATCCACAGGATGGATATTGGGTGCACAGTACACTATCCACTACCATCCACAGGATGGATATGGGGTGCACAGTACACTATCCACTACCATCCACAGGATGGATATGGGGTGCACAGTACACTATCCACTACCATCCACAGGATGGATATTGGGTGCACAGTACACTATCCACTACCATCCACAGGATGGATATTGGGTGCACAGTACACTATCCACTACCATCCACAGGATGGATATTGGGTGCACAGTACACTATCCACTACCATCCACAGGATGGATATTGGGTGCACAGTACACTATCCACTACCATCCACAGGATGGATATTGGGTGCACAGTACACTATCCACTACCATCCACAGGATGGATATGGGGTGCACAGTACACTATCCACTACCATCCACAGGATGGATATTGGGTGCACAGTACACTATCCACTACCATCCAAAGGATGGATATTGGGTGCACAGTACACTATCCACTACCATCCACAGGATGGATATGGGGTGCACAGTACACTATCCACTACCATCCACAGGATGGATATTGGGTGCACAGTACACTATCCACTACCATCCACAGGATGGATATGGGGTGCACAGTACACTATCCACTACCATCCACAGGATGGATATGGGGTGCATAGTACACTATCCACTTCCATCCACAGGATGGATATGGGGTGCACAGTACACTATCCACTACCATCCACAGGATGGATATGGGGTGCACAGTACACTATCCACTACCATCCACAGGATGGATATGGAGTGCATAGTACACTATCCACTTCCATCCACAGGATGGATATGGGGTGCACAGTACACTATCCACTTCCATCCACAGGATGGATATGGGGTGCACAGTACACTATCCACTACCATCCACAGGATGGATATGGGGTGCATAGTACACTATCCACTTCCATCCACAGGATGGATATGGGGTGCACAGTACACTATCCACTTCCATCCACAGGATGGATATGGGGTGCACAGTACACTATCCACTACCATCCAAAGGATGGATATTGGGTGCACAGTACACTATCCACTACCATCCACAGGATGGATATGGGGTGCACAGTACACTATCCACTACCATCCACAGGATGGATATGGGGTGCATAGTACACTATCCACTTCCATCCACAGGATGGATATGGGGTGCACAGTACACTATCCACTTCCATCCACAGGATGGATATGGGGTGCACAGTACACTATCCACTACCATCCACAGGATGGATATGGGGTGCATAGTACACTATCCACTTCCATCCACAGGATGGATATGGGGTGCACAGTACACTATCCACTACCATCCACAGGATAGATATGGGGTGCACAGTACATTATCCACTACCATCCACAGGATGGATATGGGGTGCACAGTACACTATCCACTTCCATCCACAGGATGGATATGGGGTGCACAGTACACTATCCACTACCATCCACAGGATGGATATGGGGTGCACAGTACATTATCCACTACCATCCACAGGATGGATATGGGGTGCACAGTACACTATCCACTTCCATCCACAGGATGGATATGGGGTGCACAGTACACTATCCACTACCATCCACAGGATGGATATGGGGTGCACAGTACATTATCCATTACCATCCACAGGATGGATATGGGGTGCACAGTACATTATCCACTACCATCCACAGGATGGATATGGGGTGCACAGTACACTATCCACTTCCATCCACAGGATGGATATGGGGTGCACAGTACACTATCCACTACCATCCACAGGATGGATATGGGGTGCACAGTACATTATCCAATACCATCCACAGGATGGATATGGGGTGCACAGTACATTATCCACTACCATCCACAGGATGGATATGGGGTGCACAGTACATTATCCACTACCATCCACAGGATGGATATGGGGTGCACAGTACATTATCCACTACCATCCACAGGATGGATATGGGGTGCACAGTACATTATCCACTACCATCAACAGGATGGATATGGGGTGCACAGTACATTATCCACTACCATCCACAGGATGGATATGGGGTGCACTATCCAGTACCGTCCATGGTATTAGTATGGACGTGCACAATCAACTAGTCCAGTGCTACTCAATTGGCGGTCCACGGTCCGAATCCGGACCTGAGTGTTGTAGTTGGACCGCGAGCTTCATGGGAAAGCTTATTTAAATAACAGGTGTTACCACATTCAGGATCAGGAGCGGGATTAATACATTACACATTACACAAGAGCGGGATTAATACATTATTCTATCTGGATGGAATACATACACTGAATGGAATACAGTATTGTAGTATACCTAAATAGTGATATTTTCTTCCATTCAGTGGTAATTCATATGTATCCGGACCTTTTCATACATTGGTACTTGTCCAAGTGGACCTTTGCTTATAGTAGTTGAATAGTCCCGAACTAGTCGCTTCGGCGACAAATTCTAAAAATGCCCACTGACTATCTCAGGTTGTTAGCAGTTTCCTTAGTCATGGGCCCCTTATCTACCCCCCCCCCCAAAAAAAAAAAACACATCCGTATGTGGTTTCACCACCCGGATGTAAGGAAGGCTAGGTACCCTCCCCCCTCAGTACCCGCAGTCTCCTCCCCCCTCCCTCTCTCCCACCCTCCACATTACTGCCTCATCTTCCTGTTGCAGTTTTGCATGGGTGAAATCACGGATAATGCCCACTATGCGTTCCTTTCCGAGGTGGTGCTGAGTGATGGCGCTCGTGAGTGGTGGAGAGTGTTGTCGAGGGTGGTCCAAGTGTTGGAGAGGGCGTTGGTAGAGTTGTGGGGGGTTGGGGTTGTGTGCAAAGCAGGTGGTGTGGGCAGCAGGTGGCGTGGGCAGCAGGTGGCGTGGGCAGCAGGTGGCGTGGGCAGCAGGTGATATTACTGGTAGGATGACGCAGCGTTGGATTACGGACGCGTGCGCGCCTCTGGCTGCTACACACACACAAACACACACACACACACACACACACACACACACACACCTTACCCTCATAACCACGAAAAAGAAAAAAAATAATTACATATTATGAAACATCCCGATTTCCATAAGTTTTCACTCGTTAATCCCATATCAGTGAGATTAGGGAGTTGATAGTTAACTCTTCTGGAGAGAGAGAGAGAGAGAGAGAGAGAGAGAGAGAGAGAGGAAAAAATACGGACCTTAGTAAAGAAATACAACTTTTGTGGACATGGAAATAAAAGTCACGAATTGGAGATCCGTGTGTATTGGTACGGCGTCCGTGAGAAGGTATCCCTGTGAGGGCCATCCCGGATAAACTCACATTCAAGGTAATGACAGCAAGGAGGAGAATGTTGTTGTTGTTGCTTGGTCGTAGAGATGACAAGAATATTGTTGTTCGGTCATAGGGATGACAAGACTAGGGAGGGAGGGAGAGATAAATACGGAAGATAAATAACAAAAGGTGACCTAGCCACTTTGAGTTGGTTGTCAGTGACTGGTTGGTATTACGCGGTGGTACAGCTGTCAGTGACTGGTTGGTATTACGCGGTGGTACAGCTGTCAGTGACTGGTTGGTATTACGCGGTGGTACAGCTGTCAGTGACTGGTTGGTATTACACGGTGGTACAGGTGTCAGTGACTGGTTGGTATTACACGGTGGTACAGCTGTCAGTGACTGGTTGGTATTACGTGATGGTACAGCTGTCAGTGACTGGTTGGTATTACGCGGTGGTACAGCTGTCAGTGACTGGATGGTATTACGCGGTGGTACAGCTGTCAGTGACTGGTTGGTATTACGCGGTGGCACAGCTGTCAGTGACTGGTTGGTATTACGCGGTGGTACAGCTGTCAGTGACTGGTTGGTATTACGCGGTGGTACAGCTGTCAGTGACTGGTTGGTATTACGCGGTGGTACAGCTGTCAGTGACTGGTTGGTATTACGCGGTGGTACAGCTGTCAGTGACTGGTTGGTATTACGCGGTGGCACAGCTGTCAGTGACTGGTTGGTATTACGCGGTGGTACAGCTGTCAGTGACTGGTTGGTATTACGCGGTGGTACAGCTGTCAGTGACTGGTTGGTATTACGCGGTGGCACAGCTGTCAGTGACTGGTTGGTATTACGCGGTGGTACAGCTGTCAGTGACTGGTTGGTATTACGCGGTGGTACAGCTGTCAGTGACTGGTTGGTATTACGCGGTGGCACAGCTGTCAGTGACTGGTTGGTATTACGCGGTGGTACAGCTGTCAGTGACTGGTTGGTATTACGCGGTGGTACAGCTGTCAGTGACTGGTTGGTATTACGCGGTGGCACAGCTGTCAGTGACTGGTTGGTATTACGCGGTGGTACAGCTGTCAGTGACTGGTTGGTATTACGCGTTGGCACAGCTGTCAGTGACTGTCGGTATCACAAGGTGGTACAGCTGTCAGTGACTGTCGGTATCACACGGTGGTACAGCTGTCAGTGACTGTCGGTATCACACGGTGGTACAACATTAACATCTTTCCGGGTGAGGGAGGGTAAATACTAAGCGCTAGACGCGTGTGGGCCATCCAGGACGAGGAATGGTTTAGATTCGATCCTCCGTTCGCTAATCGCGCCCTGATAGCTGACCAGTCAGGTTGTGAATCTCATTTTATCAGTTTACACTTAATAATGTGCTGCATTTCTACCAAATTTGACTCACATTTCAGACCCATATTATTTTAAAATTTGCTTTTAAGATTATACGTTCGTAGTGGTAGAACAAGGGAGCTACTGGAGTGCTGTTGGATTGGGGGAAGTAACGAGCCCAACTCACTTTTTCACATATATCCCGCCACTTGGGCACTTATTACAACGTCCAGCATGTCTGAATAAGCCTTGTTCGTGACGGACAGTCATGAAAAGCTAAAAAAATAAGCTTAGCGTAATAGCGAAATTCGTACTGGTACGTGTACGGTTCTCAGGCCTCAGGCAGACAAACCTTCCAGTACTCAGCTAGGAATTTTTTTTTTCTTTTTACCTAATGTGCCTATCTGCATGTATGAAATGTTCTTAGAGGTACCTTCTGTTATCATTTTTTTTATGTTTATATCTGGGCTGAGGGGAAATATCCATTTGTAACTGGAAATATGAGGTGGAGGAAGTTTTGAGAGGTAGGAGCTTGAGCACCCAGCAGGTATGTGCTAACACGTTGTATCAGAGTGGAGACAAGTCATAAAAAAACACTCGTCTCCCCTCCCATCTAACACTCTCACACAAACATATTGGATGTCCAATTATTAGTATTATAATCAAGGGGGAAGCGCTAAACCCGGAGGACTATACAGCGCCTGGGGGGGGGGATGTGGAAGGCATTCAATCTTAATTCGGGGAACTGGAGCACAGATCTAATTCCCTAAATCAAGAGCCCCTCACCAACATCAAGGAACCTTCCTTGAGGGGTTGGATGTCCAAGCCCCTTGACTCAAACCCCTCTTTTATCCCCTCCCTCCATCCTTTCCTGGGATGAACCCCTACCCTTCCTTTCCTTCACCTGGATTTATGCATCCTCTTAGTCATTTTATTTTGCAAGAAGTTACGCCATAGATTTATAAGCATCAAAAGAAAATGGGATCGAACACTTTATTTCTACACCATAGTTTTTTCGATGATAAAATATAGACATCATATGATAATCCTTTGATTACTTTTAATTACCAAAAGGATAGATATGATTTTGTAAATTATAAATATAAGATAAAGCAATCATCATTATTAAATGATTATTATTATTATTATAATCAAAAAGAAGCGCTAAGCTACAAGGGCTATACAGCACTGCTGTTGAATGAATAGATCAACTGATCATTATAGAATGAATATAATTACAATCATCATCCCTATAACATGAAAGTCTTCGTCCAACTGATGTGTATCATTGTTACCAGACACTGAAGGTCATTCAGAAGTCCTACAAGTTGGTGAACGGGAATAAAGAAACCCAAGTATTACAGATTTCTTGACCACCAGACAGGTCAACAACAGCTTGCTTAGTGTGTGATGTCCTTCATGCACCCGCTGTCTGACTACAATGGCCAATAAATGGTTTCAGTTCAGGTTTAAAAACATGTGTTTCTAATTAAGTTTAGGGACGGTGAACTTTGAGCTGAGCTTAGGCTCCCAAGGCGTACATTGTGACGTTGGAACCCACAGCCTCACACCCCCTCCCGATACTTTTCAACTGTGATGTTGTCTACTGAGAAGGGCTGTGGAGTCGGAGTCGTGGAGTCGGAGTCGTGGAGGCTGAGTTGTGGAGTCGGAGTCGTGGAGTCGGAGTTGTGGAGTCGGAGTCGAGCAATCTGGATCGAAAGTTTTATGTGCCGACTCCACAGTCCTGCTACTCAGTGCTGCTTCGTCATTTTATGGAAGAAGATTTATCGCTTTGTTTTAGTGGATTTATGAGATTCTTTTATCACCCATGATATATATGCTTTCTTTTTTCAGGTCACCGTATTTTCCGGCATATAAGGCGCGCTATTTCCCCCCACAGAAAGCATTGGAAACTCAGCCTGCGCCTTATATGCTCAAGGTCAAGGACAGGCTTTGTGTTAAGCTTTAGCAGTTGTTTACTAACGTTACGTTACAACTGCTTGAAAACATTGTCATATATATATATATATATATATATATATATATATATATATATATATATATATATATATATATATATATATATATATATATATATATATATATATATATGCAAGGAATTCGCGAGAGCATGCGAAATATACACAAACACTGATCTCTGGCTGAAGGAGACTCGAGTCTCCTTCAGCCAGAGATCAGTGTTTATATATATATATATATATATATATATATATATATATATCATATGCTTGTGCGCCTTATCTGCAGGAAAATACGGTAAGTGGTAGTTTCAACTGTCAAGTTATAAGCCTACAATGCTTAGTGGTTGCTTAATTTTTTTATATATATGTGGTAACTTGACTCCGACAAAGCAGAGACGAAGCTTCAAGCCTTTTGTGAAAACAGTCTATTTACACTATTTTAGTGTGAAGGTCTGTAATCAGTTCAAGCTGTGGACACCTCGTAGCTGTTTTGTGACTTGCTCCAACTCCTTACGTGAGTAGCATGCTGGGAGGAAGTCATGCATGCCATGTGCAGTTCCGATATTATGGAGGAAACCGAAGAATCACACCAAGAATTGTTAGTTCTGTATCACAAGTGTCGGGAATTTCATCAGACAATCAATCCAAAATAACATGATACCCTTCTGCAATCAGGCTGGTGGAACATTTAGAGGATATCCCTGTTCCGGCACCACCATCCTGGGTAGATATGTTACCCCCGTGGATGATGAATTAGCCACTACCTCAGATTCCCACTATGAACCGGCTGGAGTCAACAGTCAGGAACTGCATCTGGTGTCTGCAAAATACCAGAACGATCCTGTGCGCGATCTTACGTCAAACCGAAGGAAGATATCTTCGCTGGACCTCAAATTCAGAAGTTGATAAGTGATCCTCATTTTGAGGAAACTCTCCGAGATGCTGAACTGAGAACATGCGTGGCATTCAAGAACACTTGTGCAGGTTTCTTGGCCAGTCATCACAGTGATGATTACAGAGATTTTACATGAGAGTTAGTGACAGCATATCATCTACTGGGATGTCGGATGTCCCTCAAGATTCATTTCCTCCATTCTCACCTTGACTTTTTCCCGTCAACCTCGATGACGACACTGATGAACATGGTGGAGGATTTCACTAACACACAACCATTACGGAGAAGAAATAACAGGGAGACCTGATGATCACTTTGATGGACGACTACTGCTGGACACTGTTACGGGAAAGCCATACGCAAAACAAGTGAAAAAAGTCTGAAAACTGTGATGTAAATATGTTTGTGTGTCTGTATGGAAATTTCTATTAGTTCTTTACGTATATATATATATATATATATATATATATATATATATATATATATATATATATATATATATATATATATATATATATATATATATATATATATATATATATATATATATATATATATATATATATATATATATATATATATATATATATATATATATACGTATGATTCTTAGGTAATATGTAACGTGTGAAACTTCAAACTTAAATAGCCAAAATATTGATCATAAAAATTTAAAGTTAGATAATAATCGGGACGTCAAAGTTAGCTTAAAACAACCAATTTTATTTCTGAACTAGACAAAAAAGATCAATGTTGTAGGCCAGTGTGATAAACGAACCGAGGACCGAGCTTCCACCACTCTTTGCGCTGAAGAGTCCATATAAAAAATAATCTGTGAGACATAGGAAGGGCGACCTTTGGGGCCGCAAAACGTGTCATGCAGTGGACAACAGGACGTCCATCTTTATTTATATACCAACCACGTTGGGTCGGGATCGTCAGGGGGAAAATTCTTGCAGCTGTGTCTGCAAATGGCAGCCTGATAGCTTGCTGCAGTATGTTGCATAAGTGAATTCCTGAGCGGTTGTGAACGCTTCTTTTGGTGGGCTCCTGATTGTTACCCAACTGTGTAGACAATGCATGTTTTTTTTCTCGATATTTGTGTTCCTCGGCCCCTTGACTACGATAAAGACGTGTGTGTGTGTGTGTGTGTGTGTGTGTGTGTGTGTGTGTGTGTGTGTGTCATCTGCATCACAGATAAGAGGCTGGCAGCTTCCTGCTGCATGATTCACATACAGCAGGAAGTGACCATAAGACTCCTCTGGGTTGAACATGAGAACGATAGCGTGCTGTTTCTTGCTGCAAGTTCATTGTACTGATCCATCACAGGTTCATTGTACTGGTCCACTAAGTTCATTGTACTGGTCCACTAAGTTCATTGCACTGGTCCAATAGGTTCGCTGTACTGGTCCACCACTAAGTCCATTGTACTGGTCTACTAGGTTCACTGTGTTGGTCCACCACTAACTTCATTGTACTGGTCCACTAAGTTCATTGTACTGGTCCACTAAGTTCATTGCACTGGTCCAATAGGTTCGCTGTACTGGTCCACCACTAAGTCCATTGTACTGGTCTACTAG
This sequence comes from Cherax quadricarinatus, assembly GCF_038502225.1. Lineage (NCBI taxonomy): Eukaryota > Metazoa > Arthropoda > Malacostraca > Decapoda > Parastacidae > Cherax > Cherax quadricarinatus. The sequence goes on along the minus strand of NC_091324.1, from coordinate 24,995,302 downwards.
GTTCACTGTGTTGGTCCACCACTAACTTCATTGTACTGGTCCACTAAGTTCATTGTACTGGTCCACTAAGTTCATTGCACTGGTCCAATAGGTTCGCTGTACTGGTCCACCACTAAGTCCATTGTACTGGTCTAATAGGTTCACTAAGTTGGTCCACCACTAACTTCATTGTACTGGTCCACTTGGTTCACTGTACTGGTCCACCACTAAGTGCAATGTATTGGTTCACAACTAAGTTCATTGTATTGGTCCACCACTAAGTTCATTGTACTGGTCCACAAGTAAGTTCATCATTCTAGTCCACCATTAAGTTCATTGTGCTGGTCCACTAAGTTCATTGTACTGGTCCACCATTAGGATCATTGTACTGGTCCACCACTAGGCTCATTGTACTGGTCCACAACTAGGTTCATTGTACTGGTCCACCACTAGGTTCACTGTACTGGTCCACCATTAGGACCATTGTACTGGTCCACCACTAAGTTCATTGTACTGGTCCACAACTAGGTTCATTGTACTGGTCCACCACTAGGTTCACTGTACTGGTCCACCACTAGGCTCATTGTACTGGTCCACAACTAGGTTCATTGTACTGGTCCACCATTAGGTTCACTGAACTGGTCCACCATTAGGACCATTGTACTGGTCCACCACTAAGTTCATTGTACTGGTCCACAACTAGGTTCATTGTACTGGTCCACCATTAGGATCATTGTACTGGTCCACCACTAGGCTCATTGTACTGGTCCACAACTAGGTTCATTGTACTGATCCACTAAATTCATTTTACTGGTCCACCACTAAGATCATTGTACTGGTCCACCACTAGGCTCATTTTACTGGTCCACCATTAGGTTCATTGTACTGGTCCACACCTGTACTGAGTATCGTTGTGTCACCAAGCTGTTCTCTGCTCTTTTCAACTTTCCACAGGAAACACGTTCTTGCCCTGTGTGTGTGTGTGTGTGTGTGTGTGTGTGTGTGTGTGTGTGTGTGTGTGTGTGTGTGTGTGTACTCACCTAGTTGTACTCACCTAGTTGAGGTTGCGGGGGTCGAGTCCGAGCTCCTGGCCCCGCCTCTTCACTGATCGCTACTAGGTCACTCTCCCCGAGCCGTGAGCTTTATCATACCTCTGCTTAAAGCTATGTATGGATCCTGCCTCCACTACATCGCTTCCCAAACTATTCCACTTACTGACTACTCTGTGGCTGAAGAAATACTTCCTAACATCCCTGTGATTCATCTGTGTCTTTAGCTTCCAACTGTGTCCCCTTGTTGCTGTGTCCAAACTCTGGAACATCCTGTCTTTGTCCACCTTGTCAATTCCCCTCAGTATTTTGTATGTCGTTATCATGTCCCCCCTATCTCTCCTGTCCTCCAGTGTCGTCAGGTTGATTTCCCTTAACCTCTCCTCGTAGGACATACCTCTTAGCTCTGGGACTAGTCTTGTTGCAAACCTTTGCACTTTCTCTAGTTTCTTTACGTGCTTGGCTAGGTGTGGGTTCCAAACTGGTGTGTGTGTGTGTGTGTGTGTGTGTGTGTGTGTGTGTGTGTGTGTGTGTGTTGACCAGGTCTTGGTTGAAAATTAGCTAATCCAGTCTTCTTAGCACACACACACACACACACACACACACACACACACACACACACACACACACACACACACACACACACACACACACACACACACGCACACAAAAGCGCATTAATTACGTCATGTGCGTCAAAATGTGATCAGATTTCGTTGAATGAATGTAATATGCTTGCCACACGGAGTTTGGGAATGAGAGTCGTGGCATAAGGTATTGGAGCGCCTGGACGAGGGGTGAGAGCAGTGGTTATTATTATTATTATTATTATTATTATTATTATTATTATTATTATTATTATTTATTTATTACTATATTTTATTTTTATTATTATTATACGCAAGAACACTTCCCATTGACTCGCGAAATTGTAATGACACGATTGCAAACAAACCATACCACGGGTGGGGTTTGAACCCGCGGTCAGTCTCAAAACTCTAGACCGTCGCGTTAGCCACTGGGCCAGCTAGCTTCAATAAGCTTCATCCAACTATGTATATTTCTAGGTGTAGAAATATCTTATTGAAGCTAGCTGGCCCAGTGGCTAATGCGACGGTCTGGAGTTTTGAGACTCTCTGACCGCGGGTTCAAACCCCACCCGTGGTATGGTTTACTTCCCCCTTGACCTTCGAGGTAGAGGGATGACAAAAAAAAATAAACCGCGCGTCTAAGCTTTCGACGCGTCGACGCACTTCTTGTGCGTCGACGAAGACGTCTTGATGACCGTTAAAAGATGGTTCAGGTTTCAATCTTTTTTTTGGTGTTAAAAATAAAACGATGGTGTAGCTGTCAGCAGGTTAGCACCTCAGATGGTGCAGCTGTCAGCAGGTTAGCACCTCAGATGGTGCAGCTGTCAGCAGGTTAGCACATCAGATGGTGTAGCTGTCAGCAGGTTAGCACCTCAGATGGTGTAGCTGTTAGCAGGTTAGCACCTCAGATGGTGTAGCTGTCAGCAGGTTAGCATCTCAGATGGTGCAGCTGTCAGCAGGTTAGCACCTCAGATGGTGCAGCTGCTAGTACGTCGACGCTTCAGATGGTTAGGATATGTGAATAAGACTCATGTTGCAACACAGATGGTGCAGCTGTAATTAGGTCAACACCTCGAATGGTGCGTCTGTCAGCAGCTGCCACAGTGGAGATGCTCACAGCACGTGAAGAAGACTGATTAAGATGAGTTTGTCCAGGTGTTGTGCGGTGGATCAATCAATCACCTGAGACAACGTCACCCTCTCTCTCTCTCTCTCTCTCTCTCTCTCTCTCTCTCTCTCTCTCTCTCTCTCTCTCTCTCTCTCTCTCTCTCTCTTAATACGGGGCATCTCAAGGTCTGGCTGACTAGAACCCGGACACTACACGGTGATGTGTTCACGCAGTTACCGCGGTGTTGCTGCTGCTCACCTGTGAGGTAACAGTGGTACACACAACCTGCTTGGAGTCTCAACACACGTTTCTCAGGCAATTTAGTTATTTTTTTTATTGCATATCACAGTTTGGGTGTATTCGGTCACAGTTTAGGTAACTTCAAACACACTTATGTGTCTTCGTAGCTACTTCAGTAACCTGGTCACGGTAGTTCAGTTTAAAGGATTTACTTGTTTAAGCGTAACTCGCAACCATAGAGTTGAAAACTGGACAGATATCTTTCTGATAGCCATCTGGCATACTTAACCGACAGATACCTCACCACTATATCATATCTGGAATACCGGATAGATGAAAGTGCCAGTCACCTTCTCTGTCGGCACGGAATAGTCCAAGCAGGATGTCGACCATGACAATATAAGTCACCCAAAATGTTGAAAGTGGACCCCACCCATGCAGGAAGGCACTCAGGCGAGCCATGAGTAAGTCCACAATTTTCTTGGATGCTTCGTTCTTCAGTGCAGCAGTGAGCTGCGCTGAAGAACGAAGGACGTTCTGGTGAAACTCATGCACTGCACCAGTTTGTGCTATTTAGAGCTGAAATACCTTAAATGCAATGGAACTCGAGCCACTTTGCAAAGCCTGTCCACATTAACCTTAACAACCAATTGATCTTCAAGAACATGGAAAAGTGATGCAAATAGACATTTTATACACTTATATACAAATAGACGTTATATACACTTATATACAAATAAACATTGTATAAACTTACATACACCTTAATGCAGTAATTTGTTCTAAAGCTGCAGCATATCAGTATTTATTCATTAATCTCAGTTTTATACCATAACTCTAGGTCTTTCGTGTTGCAATCAACACATCATCAGGAGCTTGCAATGTTGCAGAAATAGAGTGAGAAAACCAGGAAGGTCCGTCCATGTGAATGGCTCTCCCATTCTTGAATTTCCTACTCTATTTCTGCAGCATTGCACGCTTCTGAGGTGTTGATTGCAACACGAAAAGCCTAGAGCTGACAGTCAACTCCCCCTGTGGTTGTTTTCCATCTTCTATCGCTTGTCCGCGATTACTGCATAACTTAACAATTCGGTATAATCCATCATATGGTTTTGTACAAGTATAATTCAGAGACGAAGATGACTGGAAGTCACAGGGACGTCTGGTCCACCAGCCTGGTGTTTATATTTCAAGAATCAAACCCCGACTTTGTTATTGACATTGCAAGTGTCCCCTGTATCATTTGGTACAGAAAGGAAGGTATATATAATACAGAGGGAGGATACATATGGTAGAGAGGGAGGAGGATACATATGGTAGAGAGGAAAGAGGATACATGTGGTAGAGAGGAAGGAGGATACATATGGTAGAGAGGGAAGAAAATACATATGGTAGAGAGGGAAGAAGATACATATAGTATAGAGGGAGGAGAATACATATGGTAGAGAGGAAGGAGGATACATATGGTAGAGAGGAAGGATACATATGGTAAAGAGGGAAGAGGAAGAAGGGTAAGTTACATGGCCCTGACTCCCTTCACCAGGAACCACAGTTTTTACACAAAGGCGGATGTGTCCTACCTCTTATTCCATCCCACCCCTCCTTTCCCTACCTTCCTCCCCTCCCTTCCCCCCGTCCATCCTCCATCCTCTCGTTCACAACTTCCTCATCTCCTCAAACCTCTCTCATCCCTTCCACATGCCATCATCATGACACTTCTCATTATATAGCAAGTAATTAGTAATAACTAGTATCGAGATTACTCTTAATCCTAGCTATGTTAATTATCAGAGAAAATCAACCTAGAATGAATATATATATATATATATATATATATATATATATATATATATATATATATATATATATATATATATATATATATATATATATATATATATATATATATGCTGTGTGATGGAATATGGCAACTATTAAAAGCGTATTTTTGTTCCCACAATATAATATTTATGGCAGAGTACACAGATAACAAGTACATAGGGGAGAGGAGCTCACGACGACGTTTCGGTCCGACTTGGATCAGTGTGACTTTGCAAATGGTCCAAGTCGAGCCGAAACGTCGTTGTAAGCACCTCTCTCTCCTGTGTGCGAGTTATTTGTGTATTGTTCCAGTCACGGTATTGTGCCTTTTTGTTATTCATGGGAGAATATTTCCATTGTGTGTCTTCCCACTATATAAATCTCATGATAGAATAAGATTAATGCACACTGCGGGTGCTCCCTTCATGTTACTTGCTACTTTTGGATGTAATTCACCCCGGGGTGAATTACAACCGTGAATGGGCAAGCTTCTTAACACCCTTACTGCCCTTGCCCGTGTGCCCAGGGTAGCAGAAAGGAGTTACTTGCATGCTCTTCCTCCTCACTTGCTCGGGGATCGAACCTAGTATCTGGCGTTCATGCGACTAAGACTGCCTACCGAACTACAAGATGGTGCTAATATATTGGTGTTTATACGCTGGTGTTTACACACTGGTGATTATACACTAGCTCATCACCGTACTGAACAAGGTAGTGAGGATGCCAGGGTTACTAGTCATCATCGTACTGAACAAGGTAGTGAGGATGCCAGGGTTACTAGTCATCACCGTACTGAACAAGGTAGTGAGGATGCCAGGGTTACTAGTCATCACCGTACTGAACAAGGTAGTGAGGATGCTAGGGTTACTAGTCATCACCGTACTGAACAAGGTAGTGAGGATGCCAGGGTTACTAGTCATCACCGTACTGAACAAGGTAGTGAGGATGCCAGGGTTACTAGTCATCACCGTACTGAACAAGGTAGTGAGGATGCCAGGGTTACTAGTCAACCGTACTGAACAAGGTAGTGAGGATGCCAGGGTTACTAGTTATCACCGTACTGAACAAGGTAGTGAGGATGCCAGGGTTACTAGTCATCATCGTACTGAACAAGGTAGTGAGGATGCCAGGGTTACTAGTCATCACCGTACTGAACAAGGTAGTGAGGATGCCAGGGTTACTAGTCAACCGTACTGAACAAAGTAGTGAGGATGCCAGGGTTACTAGTCATCACCGTACTGAACAAGCTAGTGAGGATGCCAGGGTTACTAGTCATCACCTTACTGAACAAGGTAGTGAGGATGCCAGGGTTACTAGTCATCACCTTACTGAACAAGGTAGTGAGGATGCCAGGGTTACTAGTCATCACCGTACTGAACAAGGTAGTGAGGATGCCAGGGTTACTAGTCATCACCGTACTGAACAAGGTAATAAGGATGCCAGGGTTACTAGTCATCACCGTACTGAACAAGGTAGTGAGGATGCCAGGGTTACTAGTCATCACCGTACTGAACAACGTAGTGAGGATGCCAGGGTTACTAGTCATCACCGTACTGAACAAGGTAGTGAGGATGCCAGGGTTACTAGTCATCATCGTACTGAACAAGGTAGTGAGGATGCCAGGGTTACTAGTCATCACCGTACTGAACAAGGTAGTGAGGATGCCAGGGTTACTAGTCATCACCGTACTGAACAAAGTAGTGAGGATGCCAGGGTTACTAGTCATCACCGTACTGAACAAGGTAGTGAGGATGCCAGGGTTACTAGTCATCACCGTACTGAACAAGGTAGTGAGGATGCCAGGGTTACTAGTCATCACCGTACTGAACAAGGTAGTGAGGATGCCAGGGTTACTAGTCATCACCGTACTGAACAAGGTAATAAGGATGCCAGGGTTACTAGTCATCACCGTACTGAACAATGTAGTGAGGATGCCAGGGTTACTAGTCATCACCGTACTGAACAAGGTAGTGAGGATGCCAGGGTTACTAGTCATCATCGTACTGAACAAGGTAGTGAGGATGCCAGGGTTACTAGTCATCACCGTACTGAACAAGGTAGTGAGGATGCCAGGGTTACTAGTCATCACCGTACTGAACAAGGTAGTGAGGATGCCAGGGTTACTAGTCATCACCGTACTGAACAAGGAAGTGAGGATGCCAGGGTTACTAGTCATCACCGTACTGAACAAGGTAGTGAGGATGCCAGGGTTACTAGTCATCATCGTACTGAACAAGGTAGTGAGGATGCCAGGGTTACTAGTCATCACCGTACTGAACAAGGTAGTGAGGATGCCAGGGTTACTAGTCATCACCGTACTGAACAAGGTAGTGAGGATGCCAGGGTTACTAGTCATCACCGTACTGAACAAAGTAGTGAGGATGCCAGGGTTACTAGTCATCACCGTACTGAACAAGGTAGTGAGGATGCCAGGGTTACTAGTCATCACCGTACTGAACAAGGTAGTGAGGATGCCAGGGTTACTAGTCATCACCGTACTGAACAAGGTAGTGAGGATGCCAGGGTTACTAGTCATCACCGTACTGAACAAGGAGTGAGGATGCCAGGGTTACTAGTCATCACCGTACTGAACAAGGAAGTGAGGATGCCAGGGTTACTAGTCATCACCGTACTAAACAAGGTAGTGAGGATGCCAGGGTTACTAGTCATCACCGTACTGAACAAAGTAGTGAGGATGCCAGGGTTACTAGTCATCACCGTACTGAACAAGGTAGTGAGGATGCCAGGGTTACTAGTCATCACCGTACTGAACAAGGTAGTGAGGATGCTAGGGTTACTAGTCATCACCGTACTGAACAAGGAAGTGAGGATGCCAGGGTTACTAGTCATCACCGTACTGAACAAGGTAGTGAGGATGCCAGGGTTACTAGTCATCACCGTACTGAACAAGGTAGTGAGGATGCCAGGGTTACTAGTCATCACCGTACTGAACAAGGTAGTGAGGATGCCAGGGTTACTAGTCATCACCGTACTGAACAAAGTAGTGAGGATGCCAGGGTTACTAGTCATCACCGTACTGAACAAAGTAGTGAGGATGCCAGGGTTACTAGTCATCACCGTACTGAACAAGGTAGTGAGGATGCCAGGGTTACTAGTCATCACCGTACTGAACAAAGTAGTGAGGATGCCAGGGTTACTAGTCATCACCGTACTGAACAAGCTAGTGAGGATGCCAGGGTTACTAGTCATCACCGTACTGAACAAGGTAGTGAGGATGCCAGGGTTACTAGTCATCACCGTACTGAACAAGGAAGTGAGGATGCCAGGGTTACTAGTCATCACCGTACTGAACAAGGTAGTGAGGATGCCAGGGTTACTAGTCATCACCGTACTGAACAAGGCAGTGAGGATGCCAGGGTTACTAGTCATCACCGTACTGAACAAGGTAGTGAGGATGCCAGGGTTACTAGTCATCACCGTACTGAACAAGGTAGTGAGGATGCCAGGGTTACTAGTCATCACCGTACTGAACAAGGTAGTGAGGATGCCAGGGTTACTAGTCATCACCGTACTGAACAAGGTAGTGAGGATGCCAGGGTTACTAGTCATCACAGTACTGAACAAGGTAGTGAGGATGCCAGGGTTACTAGTCATCACCGTACTGAACAAGGAAGTGAGGATGCCAGGGTTACTAGTCATCACCGTACTGAACAAGGTAGTGAGGATGCCAGGGTTACTAGTCATCACCGTACTGAACAAGGTAGTGAGGATGCCAGGGTTACTAGTCATCACCGTACTGAACAAGGTAGTGAGGATGCCAAGGTTACTAGTCACCACCGTACTGAACAAGGTAGTGAGGATGCCAGGGTTACTAGTCATCACCGTACTGAACAAGGTAGTGAGGATGCCAAGGTTACTAGTCATCACCGTACTGAACAAAATAGTGAGGATGCCAGGGTTACTAGTCATCACCGTACTGAACAAGGTAGTGAGGATGCCAGGGTTACTAGTCATCACCGTACTGAACAAAGTAGTGAGGATGCCAGGGTTACTAGTCATCACCGTACTGAACAAGGTAGTGAGGATGCCAAGGTTACTAGTCATCACCGTACTGAACAAGGTAGTGAGGATGCCAGGGTTACTAGTCATCACCGTACTGAACAAGGTAGTGAGGATGCCAGGGTTACTAGTCATTTCAGCTGCCCTCATGCCATCAAGAAGTAGTTACGTGTAAATGCAGCCTATAGCCCATCTTTTTTTTTTTTTTTGCCGTTCTTAAGAAAATACAAGGCTCGAAGTCGGATGATACGCCACGCACTGCCCGCCATAACCTTCTCCTCCTCCCTCAGAACCCCACCATCATTTTTCTGGTAATTGCATCTCTTCTTCGTAGGCGCCGACCGCGCCTCTGGCGGAAATACAGAGGTCGCCACTACGGGAAAAATTATTATTATTATTATGTATTCACTGGGAAACAGTCATCCCGTAGGGTTCATACAGCGCCTGGGGAATGGAAGGGGGGAGTGGGGTAATCAGGTTTGGTCCAAGGAGAGGGCGGTACGATCTAATTCCCTGAATTAAGAGTTTCTAGAAGGCAGCTTCTTGAAGACAGTTTCTTGATGGCAGCCTCTTAAAGGCAGCTTCTTGAAGGCAGCCTCTTGAAGGCAGCGAGCCAGCCAATCAGCGAGCGTCGGTACCTGGTTATGCAAGCGAGCCAGCCAATCTGCGAGCATCGATATATGGTTGTGTAAGCGGACCAGCCAATCAGCGAGCGTCGATATACGGTTGTGTAAGCGAGCCAGCCAATCAGCAAGCGTCGGTACCTGGTTATGAGTCAGTTCTTAGTGCTGGCATTATTCTCCACATGACCACTCCATCGCCTTAATTGTACCTCCCTCTCCCAGTGTGGCTCCTCCATCATCCTCTCTGGCTCCTTCATCCCTCTTCCTGGCTCCTCCATCATCCTTATGGCTCCTCCATCCTTCTCCCTGGCTTCTTTCTCACCCACCATGGTTCTTGCATCCCTCTGCCTGGCTCCTCCATCCCTCTCCCTGGCTCCTCCATCCCTCTCCCTGGCTCCTCTATCCTTCTCCCTGGCTCTTCCATCACCCTTCATGGCTCTTCCCTCCCTGGCTCCCTCTCGCTGAGTGCTATAGCACCGTCTGAGGCTCGGGGATTCCTGGAACGAAAACAATGACTTAAAAAACATAATGATATATGATGAGGCGGTGGGCGGGAGGAAAGTGGGTAATTTGCATATTCTATAATGTGTTGTGGCGCGGGCCACCACATAGCCTTTCTCCCTACGTGTTGGCCACCTGCTGCATCTCCACCCCCTGCTCCTGTGCTGTGTTGGCCACCTGCTGCCCCTTCACCCCCAGCTCCTGTGCTGTGTTGGCCACCTGCTACCCCTTCACCCCCAGCTCCTGTGCTGTGTTGGCCACCTGCTACCCCTTCACCCCCAGTTCCTGCGCTGTGTTGGCCACCTGCTGCCCCTTTACCCCGGCCTCCTCTACTGTGATGGCCACCTGCTACCCCTTCACCCCCGGCTCCACTGTGATGGCCACCTGCTGCCCCTGCACCGCCGGCTCCACTGTGATGGCCACCTGCTGCTCCTGACTCAGTCCGCTGTTCCTCTGAAATGGATGAGGAAACGGAGGTAAACTCAATGGCCCAAGAGATCAGATATCACTAACGCCGAAGAAAGAAACCTAGAGGGCGGGCCAAAGAGTTGCGTCTCCGCCTTGCAAACAATTCGGCGAACAATACTCTGGTGTACAGGTGTCCAATTACTGTGGGATTCCAATAATTATATTTGAGTAACTATTTACTAACATACCGAGGCCCTACATATATATTATTGCTTCAAGAAATGTTGAGATGCGCGCTGAGGCGGCTGTCAGCAGCACCTCTCATAATGTTATGTTATTATTGCTTTCATGGGAAAGCCCTAACCCAGGAGGGGTTCTGCAGGGCCTGAAAATGAGAGGTAATCATCCTTGATTGAAGGTAGCAGAAATTCCCTTGAAAAATATGCTGTTATAACCGTCGTAACTAGTGACCGTTGGCAGCATATGTGGAGCCTAGCACAAGTATCAGCCCCTGGCAGCATACATAGAGCCTAGCACAAGTTTCAATCCCTGGCAACATACCCAAGAAATGCCGAACGTGAGGAAATTTGAAGATAAAACGAAAGCTAATCCGAGCACAGTAAAAAGCTCATCTCCACAGGGCACTTTGACGTTTCCTTTACTCTGTCGTCCCGCTATCAGACACAACTTATTTCAACTGCTTAGATATGAACTCAAAAGTAGGCCATAAAACGTAGTTATATATGCTCAAAGACCGGAAGGAACTTTTTTTTTTAAGATCTATAAATACATTGTCAGACAAACTAACATTTAGAGAAGAAACGAAGGAAAATGGAGACTAAATCCAGGAAAATGATAAGATGAATTATGAAAACATGAGAAGCCAAGCCAACTATGGGATTCTTCCAAACGCTTGTGATTCCTCGCTTAAAATACTGTTGTCTGTTTACATTTTCCTTCGAGACACGTGAGATACATGAACTAAAACACACATACATTCATTTAAACCATACCCCGGCCGGGATTGAACCCGCGGTCAGAGAGTCTCAAAACTCCAGACCGTCGCGTTAGCCACTAGACCAGCTAGCCACAATAAGATTCGTCCAACTAGGTATATTTCTACACCATAGGAAGGTTAGCACAGGCACCACTGTGACCACAAATGCAAGTTTTTACAGACGAATCTCCAGCTAGCGTGGCCGTGACGAACTCTAGCTCAAGTCCCCTCACTGCCGTTAACATGACTCACGAAATCGTAAGTTTTGAGACTCTCTGACCGCGGGTTCAATCCCGGCCGGGGTATGGTTTGTTTGCAATCGTGTCATTACGATTTCGTGAGTCATACATTCATTTTATTCACAGACTCATTGAAACATTTTGACTATTGGGACAACCTCTAGGCGACTGATCTTCACGGCAATAACAATGCTAGGTGAGATAAGTGAAAATACAATAAAAAAGAAATAGTGGTCCATTACTCTTTATCCTTTATGAAGAAATACAGGAAAGTAAATATTGCCGAAATAAAGATCAATAGTTAGACTCGGAATGTACCCACAAAATTTATTTCACTTGGGTGGGTATGAAGTGAAAAAAAAAGTTATTATCATTATGCTATTATTATTGTTCTTGTTGTTATTGCATCACTAAACAAGTTATGAGTGCTAGCCTCGCCTCCGTAAGTGACCAGGACACAGGTACCTGTGTGATACTAGTAGTGACCAGGACACTGGTACCTGTGTGATACTAGTAGTGACCAGGACACAGGTACCTGTGTGATACTAGTAGTGACCAGGACACAGGTACCTGTGTGATACTAGTAGTGACCAGGACACAGGTACCTGTGTGATACTAGTAGTGACCAGGACACTGGTACCTGTGTGATACTAGTAGTGACCAGGACACTGGCACCTGTGTGATACTAGTAGTGACCAGGACACTGGTACCTGTGTGATACTAGTAGTGACCAGGACACTGGTACCTGTGTGATACTAGTAGTGACCAGGACACAGGTACCTGTGTGATACTAGTAGTGACCAGGACACAGGTACCTGTGTGATACTAGTAGTGACCAGGACACTGGTACCTGTGTGATACTAGTAGTGACCAGGACACTGGTACCTGTGTGATACTAGTAGTGACCAGGACACGGGTACCTGTGTGATACTAGTAGTGACCAGGACACTGGTACCTGTGTGATACTAGTAGTGACCAGGACACGGGTACCTGTGTGATACTAGTAGTGACCAGGACACTGGTACCTGTGTGATACTAGTAGTGACCAGGACACTGGTACCTGTGTGATACTAGTAGTGACCAGGACACGGGTACCTGTGTGATACTAGTAGTGACCAGGACACTGGTACCTGTGTGATACTAGTAGTGACCAGGACACAGGTACCTGTGTGATACTAGTAGTGACCAGGACACAGGTACCTGTGTGATACTAGTAGTGACCAAGACACTGGTACCTGTGTGATACTAGTAGTGACCAGGACACAGGTACCTGTGTGATACTAGTAGTGACCAGGACACAGGTACCTGTGTGATACTAGTAGTGACCAGGACACTGGTACCTGTGTGATACTAGTAGTGACCAGGACACTGGTACCTGTGTGATACTAGTAGTGACCAGGACACGGGTACCTGTGTGATACTAGTAGTGACCAGGACACTGGCACCTGTGTGATACTAGTAGTGACCAGGACACAGGTACCTGTGTGATACTAGTAGTGACCAGGACACAGGTACCTGTGTGATACTAGTAGTGACCAGGACACAGGTACCTGTGTGATACTAGTAGTGACCAAGACACTGGTACCTGTGTGATACTAGTAGTGACCAGGACACAGGTACCTGTGTGATACTAGTAGTGACCAGGACACAGGTACCTGTGTGATACTAGTAGTGACCAGGACACAGGTACCTGTGTGATACTAGTAGTGACCAGGACACTGGTACCTGTGTGATACTAGTAGTGACCAGGACACAGGTACCTGTGTGATACTAGTAGTGACCAGGACACAGGTACCCGGGTGACACCAGCAGCGACCAGGACACAGGTATCTGCATGACTTCCAGCTGTCACTACAGGCTTCACAACCTTGTAAAACCGGCGTCCCTGCTAGCCACAGTTTATTCAATACACTCAACGAGCGCCATTTCTCCTCTTCGAGTTTCAGTGATTTTCATGGACTCCGAAAGCCCTAAACCCGAAGGAGCCATAGAGAACCTAGAAACTGAGAGGTAATCAGGTTTGATTTATTTATTACTATATTCATTGAGATCACTAAACAGTAGGGAGGGGGGCAGGGTCGTACAGGACCTGGGAAAAAGGAGGCAATCAGATTCGACCTGCGGTAGGATAGTTCAGCTTTATATTGAGTCAAGAGTCCCTCGCCGGCATCAAGGCACCTTCCTTTATGAGGCTGAGGCTGGAGATTAATCTTACATTCAAGCTGTTGCAAAACCATCAGTAATTCCTCTTATCACCTTCTCGCACGGAGACAGAACTCACAAGCACTAGGCACGTGACTTCTGCTAAGAGTACACGTATTACTGCCAGAAATTTGTGCTGTCTGCCTTTGTCACATTGTACGAGTCATTTTATTTTATTTTACCATTAGTGTTTTAATAACATTTTGGGTTTCAATTCTTTTTTTTAATATGAGCAGTAAAAGCTTCTTTTGTCTACCAAATAATGTGAGAATCACTGTTACTAATATATCTATATTTATGAGTCGGGTTCTCTAGTCGTAGTAGAATTTTTTTTAACACATCGGCAGTCTCCCACTGAGGTAGGGTGACCCGAAAAAGAAGAAAATATATCACCGTCACTCATTCAATCACTGCCTTGCCAGAAGCGTGCTGTCATCACAGACCGATGACCCTCCAATATGCAGCATCAACACCCACTCCTTCAGAGTGCAGGCACTGTGCATTCCACCTTCAGGACTCAAGTCCGGCTAATCGGTTTCCCCTGAATCCGTTCATAAATACAACCTTTATCACACTCCAACAGCACCTCGAGTTATAAAAACCCTTTGCCTCCACTTACTCCTATCTAACACGCTCACACAACCCTGTTGGATCTCTGTTGGATGTCTAAGTAGTACTTGTCTAGTATAAAAGGCACCCCAGTGATGACACTCCCTTGATGGCGCCACCTTGAAGAGCTCGTTAAAAAAATGGGGGAGAAACTGCAGAAACAAAATGCGCTCTTTCTTCCTGAGAATCCCTGAGGTAGTTCCCTTTTAGACTCATGTTGACACCATTTAAAGAGTTGTAACTCATTTGCCAAGAATGTTGAGTGACAATCATTATGAGTAAGTATATGAGAAATGTTTGAATGTGTTGCCCATATTAAGGTACTCCTTTTTAATTCATCAGTCTCTGCTGGTACTCCTCCCCTCACACAGGTGAGGAAGGCTATGGCTAGGCAGTAATATGACCGAGATGACCTATGGCTAGGCAGTACTAGCAATACGAAGTACTGTAGCTAACCCGTAATGTGGCTACGCTCTGCTATGGCTAAGTTGTACTATTTCTAAGTTGAAATCTGGCTAGTTAGTAATAGTTGGGCAGTACTATGACTAATAAACGTTCAGTGTTGCTGCTGGTCGAAGTTGAGCGTCAAAAGATACTACTCATCATGTTAACTCTCTCTCTCTCTCTCTCTCTCTCTCTCTCTCTCTCTCTCTCTCTCTCTCTCTCTCTCTCTCTCTCTCTCTCTGGGGGATGACACTACCCAGAAGCCTGAGGAAGCAAATAGATCACAGTACAAACGTTCACACTCTACCGTCACCGTCGCTTTTTCCCCAAGGTCCCGAGATACAATAATAATAATGTAAAAAAAATAACATTACGTTTGCTTAGGTGGTTTGGCGAGTGTCTCGAACCTGACCGGATTATGATTAGCCCTTACGTATCATGATTTTTTTTGACTTCAAGTTATATAAACAAGCATGAAAGGTTAAGTAATATATATATATATATATATATATATATATATATATATATATATATATATATATATATATATATATATATATATATATATATATATATATATATATATATATATATATATATGAGAGAGAGAGAAACTACCACAATGAAAAATAACTCAAGGAAAATGCTTAAGCACTTTCGTGTATTTACACACATTTTACATTTTTTAAAGGACTTAGAGAAAGGAGAATTAGGTAAATGCTTCCTACAGGTTCCTAAGTAACCTAAAAGTGAACTGTCTTTGAAGAAGGTTGCAAATGCATGAGTTACTAATAGATGCAATTATTCACACGTAACAGACCCTATCCAACCATATAGTGTACCTCGTTGCGCACTTCATAAAAGATATGTGAAGTGCGAGGGACAGTAGCTCCTCTGTTGAGAGCCTAGTAGTGTGAAGTGCGAGGGACAGTAGCTCCTCTGTTGAGAGCCTAGTAGTGTGAAGTGCGAGGGACAGTAGCTCCTCTGTTGAGAGCCTAGTAATGTGAAGTGCGAGGGACAGTAGCTCCTATGTTGAGAGCCTAGTAGTGTGAAGTGCGAGGGACAGTAGCTCCTCTGTTGAGAGCCTAGTAATGTGAAGTGCGAGGGCCAGTAGCTCCTCTGTTGAGAGCCTAGTAGTCACTCCTGTTACCCTTCGCCCAGTAACCTTTGGCTTGTATTTCAACAGCATTAACGTGAAGCGACAGAGGACGGGTTGCCGCAAGCGGATGTAACACCTGTCTCTCACACGGCAGCTTTGTTTCTTATCACATACCCCAATTATCTTGTCAAGAGGTCCCTCTCCTATAAAAAGCAGTAGGTGAGAAAATACATATTTGGGTTCCAGCATAGACAACAAAAAACGAAGGTTGTCGTGTACCATAGTTTACCAGCGACGGCTTTCACTAGGCTTGGGTGAGCTTCCTGGCGATGTTTAGCTCTCCTGGTGATTTACTAGTTTGTGTGAGAGTCCTGACGAGGTTCAGTTCTTGTGCTGCTTCACTACGTTTGAGTGAGCGTTCTGACGAGGCTCGATTCCTGCTACTTCACTAGATTTAAGTGAGCGTCCTAAAGAGGCTCGATTCTCCTTCTGCTCCACTAGACTAGAGTGAGCGTCTTAGCCAGGTTCAGCTCTCCTGTTTCTTCACTAGACTTGGGTAAGCAACCTAATGTGGTTCAGTTTTCCTGCTGCTTCACTAGGTTTGATTGAGGGGAGGCCCTGCCAAGGTTCAACTTTCCTGCTGCTTCACCAAGCTTCGGCAAACATCCTGCCGAAATTCAGCTCTCCTGCTGGTGGAAAGTCCATCATACTGAAGGATGGTCAAGTCTGTAATTGTCTCTGGCCACATTGTGGTTCCCAAGGCATGCTGGGAATCCCAACACCGCCTTCACTCACCACGCTCATCATCCTGTCTACCCACGCCCTCCCCCTCCCCATCACCTTCCAGCCACGCCCAGTTTTCCTGTGTAGGGGATAGGCTATCCTACGAGACAGCAGTTCCCAAGAGATAGTAACTCCGGTTATGCTGGAAGGAAACCTTTGGAGCTGCCGTTGCTGATGAGCGCTTCATGAAATGCTGAAGTCACCCAGCTCAGGCTGACAGATTTCAATACCTTATATAAGTCCCATCCTGCGTGATGTAATATGACGGGGAAACATAGTTAGCTTTTGTTCCCACGGTGTAGTTATAAAATAGGGTAGCAGCTTACTGCTAAATGTATCCATCAGTGTGTCATTTCCTAACCACACCTACGCCCATTCACGCCATACGGCAACGCTTCCCTTCATTCGTCTCTGTCCATTCCACGCCACCTCCTCATCTCTACCCTCTGGCCACACCCCTCACCTTTACTTCTGCCTGGTTCATCCCTCATTTCCACCCCTTTGTCACGCCCACCTTATCTCTCTTCATTTCCATTAACGGTCACACCCTCTTCTACAGGGCCGTTGATCAGGCCCTGATCCACCGGGAGGACTGGTCGTGGACCGGGCCGCGGGGGCGTTGATCCCCGGAATTCCCTCCAGGTAGGTAGACACCCCGCATAATCGCCCCTCCCCCCCCCACCGTCCATCTTCCCTTCCTTTTTCTTTAGCGTCTACAGTGAGATAACAAATAATTCTCATAATTTCTCCTTCATACCTCCCCACACACTCTCCCCATACTCCACACACTCTCCCCATACCCCCACACACTCCCCATACTCCACACACTCTCCCCATACCCCCACACACTCCCCATACCCCACACACACATTTTCCAACATTCCCCCCCCCCACACACACATTTCCATATCCTCCCGCACACTTCCCAAATACAAGAACCCCAATGGGAATAAATCACTTTGACTATTTTTTGGTTATCTTAGGTAATTATGTATGATAATTGTACTTACGTATACTTGTACCTAAATAAACCTGTTTACTTACTTAATCCCGCTATACACACACACACACACACACACACACACACACACACACAGCGTGGACCTAGTAGCGATCAGTGAAGAGGCGGGACCAGGAGCTGTGAATCGACCCCTGCAACCACTATTAGACAAGTACAATTAGGTGCGTACACACACACACACACACACACACACACACATGAATGCAAGGTTTTGAAGACTGGGGAAGGGACACAAAGACCGGAAACTGGGACAGAGACTACAGACCTACCTCAAGGAGAAAGACCTAGGGGTGAGCAATGTGCGGAGCATATTGCCAGAGGCACACATCAACAGATTATCCTCTGCGATCAATGCTCGTTTGGCGAATTTAAGAGTAGCCTTCAAGAATCTCAACAGTGTCATTCAAGGCCCTTCATACAACATGGCAGGTTCATCTAGGAGTGTGAAGTACTAGTATGGAACCATACCTGATCAAAAATGCCAAGAAACTGGAGAAAGTGCAGAGGTTTGCAACGTAATTAGCTTCCGAGCGAAGGGATATGTGCTATAAGGAGAGATTATGAGAGAAAAACTTTGACATAAGAGGAAAGAAGGACTAGGGGGTGATATGATAATAACATACAAAATACTGAGAGGAATTGATAGGGTGGACGGGGAAAGCTGTTCGAAAGTTCGAGAGGCGGGAAACAGGAACACAAGGGCACAGGGACGCCAGGACGTATTTCTTCAGCGTTAGAGTGGTCAGGAAGTGGAATAGTAAACACAGAATCTGCGTAATTTTGATCAGAGGTACGACAAGGCTCCCGAGAGTAAACCGAGTAGCGGCCAGTGGAAAAAATCGGGGCCAGGAGTTGAGAATCAACCCCTGCAACTATATAGCGGTTAAACACACTCACACACACACACACACACACACACACACACACACACACACACACACACACACACACACACACACACACACATGATGGATCAGAGTGGGCCGTAAAACAAAAGCATAAAAGGGATGATTGCTTCACGAATCACACCAGCAACAAGTAATGCCGCTTAAACATACACACGCTGTGAAAAATTCCCACGGTGATATAAATAAAAGATTTAAATGCAAGAGAGACGAGGCTAAAGACCGCTCCAGGCATTATCCAAAGATACAAGAATATGAAGCAAAAAATATCATTTTTTAATATACTGAGGGATATAGGTACATACATATACATACATATATATATATATACATATATATATATATATATATACAGATTTATATATATATATATATATATATATATATACAGTATATATATATATATATATATATATACATTATATATATACATTATATATATATATATATATATATATATATATATATATAATGTATATATATATATATATATATATATATATATATATATATATATATATAAAATATATATATATTCAACAAGGCCGTCTCCCACCTTGGCGGGGTGACCTGAGAGCTTAATTTAAACCCTACTTTGGAGATAATGAAACCTCAATTTAAGGCTCACCTACAGCTTTATCAAACCATGGTGTGAAGAGGACAGGTGGGAGCACTTGCTAGGCTTGCGTGCAATGAACCACAGATCACTTGAAATTTATTGCACAAAATGAGAGTTTAGTGTTATCTAGCCATGTTATTTTCACTTTTAAATCATTGCCCAAAAAACGTCGGCAGTTTTAAAAAAAAACTCAGACTATAGCATAAATATGATTCTACATTAAAGCTAGGATATCAACAGTAAAGCTAGGATGTCAGCAGTAAAGCTAGGATGTCAGCAGTAAAGCTAGGATATCAACAGTAAAGCTAGGATATCAACAGTAAAGCTAGGATATCAGCAGTAAAGCTAGGATATCAACAGTAAAGCTAGGATATTAACAGTAAAGCTAGGATATCAGCAGTAAAAACTAGGTTATAAAGAGTAAAGCTAGGATTGCCAAGATGGGTTAATTCAGAAATCTTAACCTACAGCATCATTGCCACTTCCAGGTTGAATCCGAAAAGTAAGGAGGCAGCTCCAGTTCATTGGATCAAGAGCCCTTTACCGTCATCAAGGCGTTCCCGTCCCTGAAGGGACTTTAGAGACAAACGCCGATGGGTGCTGAGGCTCCTAGTATCGCATTCTGATATCGTAGGTTCCTGGTATTATATTCTGATATCGTAGGCACCTAGTATCACATCCTGATATCGTAGGTTCCTGGTATCACATTCTGATATCGTATATTCCACACTCAAATCCAAAGGGCTGCAATAGACTCTCTTATTAAGAATTAGAATGAGAACATCATCCGGCCTAATGAATATTACATTCATTGTCCTCTTAGAGCAGCCAAACAGTGGCTCAGCTCTGCAGAGTCATTACTGGAAGTCTTTGAGTAAGCTCCCCTCTCTCCAGTGTATCATTCCTGGGAGTACGTGTCTGGCTCCCCGTGGGTGTCCTGGGACAGTGTGTGTGTGTCTAGCTCCTCCGAGGGTGTCCCGGGACAGTGTGTTTTTACGCCCCCTAAAGTGTCCTGGGGCAGTGTGTAAGGCCCCCCAGGCTGTCCAGGGACTGTGTGTAAGGCTTACCAGGGTGTTCTGAGATAGTGTGTGTGCGTATACGCCCCCCTCATACGGAGCATCGTCTCCTGAAGTGTGTAGGCTTCTCTCAGGGTGCCCTTGAACAGTATGTGTGCGTGTGTAGGCTCCCCCAGGGTGTGACTCCTGGAACAATACGTGTAAGTTCTCCAAGGTGGGGCTCCTAGGACAGCGAGTGTGCGTGTGTATGTGTGTGAAAGCTCTCCAAGGTAAGATATTAATATGAATGGTTTGTCACTGGGCTCCCTAGAGTGCGTCGTCACGCTGTACCAGTACAGAGCGACGACATAGCGGGCGGTGTTGAAACAAAACACTGCCTCTCGCGCCCCTTGCTGTACATTGTGGCATTCTCACAGCGCCACCTGTCTGCCATTGATGCTACGTTACGTTACTTTTCGAAGCGTCTGTAGTGGATCTAACCGAGACTACCTGAAATACTGAATGTTCCAGCTTAGGTTAGCTAAGTAAAGTTTGTCGGGAATCTGTTTTCTGGAGGCAGGATGGTAGTACCTCTCTGGGTGGTGCTGTGGCAGGACGGTAATACCTCCCTGGGTGGTGTTGTGGCAGGACGGTAATACCTCCCTGGGTGGTGCTGTGACAGGACGGTAATACCTCCCTGGGTGGTGCTGTGGCAGGACGGTAGTACCTTGCTGGTTGGTGGTGTGGCAGAACGGTAGTACCTCCCTGGGTAGTGCTGTGGCAGGGCGGTAGTACCTCCCTGGGTGGTGCTGTGGCAAGACGGTAATATTAACCTCCCTGGGTGGTGCTGTGGCAGGACGGAAGTACTTCCCTGGTTGGTGGTGTGGCAGGACGGTAGTACCTCCCTGGGTGATGTTGTGGCAGGACGGTAATACCTCCCTGGGTGGTGCTGTGGCAGGACGGTAATACCTCCCTGGGTGGTGCTGTGGCAAGACGGTAATACCTCCCTGGGTGGTGCTGTAGCAGGACGGTAGTACCTCCCTGGGCGGTGCTGTGGCAGGACGGTAATACCTCCCTGGGTGGTGCTGTGGCAAGACGGTAATACCTCCCTGGGTGGTGCTGTAGCAGGACGGTAATACCTCCCTGGGTGGTGCTGTAGCAGGACGGTAGTACCTCCCTGGGCGGTGCTGTGGCAGGACAATAGTACCCCGTTAGTTAATGGTGTGGCAGGACGGTAATATCTCCCTGGATGGATGCTGTCTACTGATTTGTCGCCGACATCTGCGCAACAATACGTATAATATAACCCCTGGCTGCTATATACAGCGCAGTATGTACAATACACCAGGCGGAAGCTATACAACAAAAAATCCTAATAACATAGCTGGAACAATTCACCAGTAACCTATAATTTGGAAAGGGCGCTTTATGAAGATCAAGGGTTCTTATTTTTTGAGGGGGTTACGTACTCTCCTTGAAACTGTTGATAGCCATGGGCCCCCCTCGAAAGAAAAATGCAAAACACATAGACACACGATTTAAAAAAAAGAAAACTATGAACAAACACTAGGACATATTTATTAGATGACGTTTGAGTCCTGGGGCCCTGATCACTTCTAACATTCCCTAGTGTTTGCTAAAGTGTCTTATTAAACCAATTTGTTGGTAACTATTACCAAGGTTTATACCACATAGGCACTGCCTATGTGGTATAAACGTACATACTGTACATGCACACAGGGGTACTTTTCAGGAACCTTAGCAAGTAGGCATTCACGGTGACCCTATGCACGGCGTATGTTAGGTATATCTTAGAGTATTCAGCGCCAGTATTAAACTCGCATCTGATAAGGCACGTTAAAATGTTGGAAAGTGCAAGGTTTGTAACGAGACTAGTCCCAAAGCTGAGGTCTGGCCTATGAGGAAAGGGTGAAGGAGTTATACTTGACGACATTAGAGAACACAAGGACCAAGGGTGACACAACTACAGGATTACGAAATACTGAGAAGGCCTCAGGTATATGAGGGTACAGCCAGGAGTTAAAAATACACGAGTCACGGAACTGTTAGGGAATACTTTTTTAGTCTTGGAGTGATCAAGAAGTTTTACGAATATGTACGATAGTGCTCTGGCAGCCAGGAGAATGTGAACCCAGTAGCCGCCAGCGGAGAGGCGGGGCCAAGAGCTTAAGCTTTACCCCTGCAACCACAAATAGGTGAGTACAAAGAGTACAAAATAAGGCCCCCTGGCTATACTAGTATGTCATTATACACCTTGCTTCAATAAAAAGAAATCAGGATATTAAAAAGACAAAAAATCAAAGCAGATTTACAGTTCTCATTCAGTTCTCATTTCACAAAAAAAATCATAAAATAAGAATATGATTTATTTGAATAATTAAGAAGAAACCCATGTTGACATGGTTCATTTTCTTTTAATTCTTCTGAATGGTTAACTATTCTAGATCTCACAACATGGCGAGGCCGGCCCTTGCTCGTTACGTAACTGTGCGGTGAGTACATGGGAAAGACAGATAGTAGAGGACCTGGGGCGTGTTTCCTTAAGATCCCAATAGAAATAAGTCACTGACTTTTTTGGGTTGTGTAACTGTATTTGTTTATACCTGAATAAACTTACTAGACACCTGTTGTCCCTGTTCTCCTAGCAGTAAACAGGTACCTGGGTGTTAGCCGACTGGTGTGGGTCGCATCCTGGGGACAAAATTTGTCCGAAATGCTCTGCATAACCATGGGCTTTCTATATAATATATAACTGATGTCAGCTAGGTTTGCATAAGTTGTATCATATACTTGTAGAAATTAAGATTATTATTATGTAGGCGTTTGAGGCAAAGATAGTAAAACACACAGATCGACACCATGCCTAACCCTTCTAGGGTAGGGTAGGTGCCTGAGCCCGAGCCTTTAGCTCATAAGACTGTCATTCCCATTTGCCCCCTTGGGGCGGGGATGGCAAACCAGAGAGGCCTAGCTTGTGGCTAGGCCTGGGGACAGTTGGTCCCAAAGATGAGGAGGTACTTGTGCCTCCTCCCATGGGAGACTTAGGTCTCAGATACTCCCTAAAGAGGGAGCCAAAGCCGGGCCACCACTTGGAAAAGGCCCGGGCCGGGAGAATACCGGCGGATCTTTAATAATAATAATGATAGTAAAACAGAATGCTCTCTCCCCACCCTCCACTTCTCGCTACTGTTGGCATGAAAACCGAGAGGGAAAATAAACCATAATATTTGACAAAAATAGCGTAAGTTTGCAAGAGAGGCGGCGGCAGTGGATGAAAAGTGCAAGCTATTGCTGTTACCTTTGGGGTTTCAAGCGATTTATCTTTCAAAATCATCTTTAGCATTGTTTTATCCACTGGTTGCTTTCTCTCTGTTAACTGTGCGTGTTTAGTATGGTCTTCCGGGTTACCGGTCATTTTACATGTCTTGTAAGTGGCTCGCTGTGTGCCTAGTCTTAAACTAGCCGTTGCGATTTGTGCCTAGTCTCAAGCTAGCCGTTTCGCCATCCAACCTATCCAAATTTATTTACCGTTTTCGCTACTCACTGCCGCTGCTACCTCTTTCCACCACCTCCCGTCGTTCCTACATGCTGCTTCCACCTACTGCTACCACTTACTGCTACCACCTACTGCTACCACCTACTGCTACCACCCACTGCTACCACCCACTGGTACCACCCACTGCTGCCGCCGCCTCACTCAGCGGTCTCCAGTACCCACTGCCGCCGTTACTATCCTATGCCGCTACCACCCGGAGCTGCCGCTACCCAGGAGATTCGTAATGCCAATTGCAATTTCACATCTGACTGCATTTGGTATTATAAGCAAAGTATCTCATTTCGTCTTGGATTGTTTAATTTGTATTCACTGCAGAAGTTCGCGGAAACTGAAGGTGATCGCGGTATCCTTCAGTGTTGGTCTGCAAACACTAGTCACAGCCTAGCCACCCCAGGCTAGGCTTTACTAGCTACCCCAGGCTAGGCTTTACTAGCCACCCCAGGCTAAGCTTTACTAGCCACCCCAGGCTAGGCTTTACTAGCCACCCCAGGCTAGGCTCTACCAGCCGCCCCAGACAGCTCTTGAAAGTCCGGGCAGACGTGGACTAACAGAGAACTCATATATATATACATATTTAAAGCGTGCCTGCTGGACTTAACTTACTCAAACCATGTTTGTAAACCACAGGGTATATACACCCAGAGGTGTTTCTCTTGGTGTATGTGTTGAGAGCTTTAATTCCAATTTTAGGGATTAAACTATGTTTGTCTGGTAGTTAAGAGGTTACGTGCAACCTTAGTGAGCCTAGCGTAGTCAATAGGGTTTTAAACTCCCATTTATCTAACCTATCTTGGACATTACTGACACCTCCTTCCAGCAACTCACGATTTGTATGCTCTCTGCGTCAACCTATTTTGTCCCATCCTCTCTAAATGACACAACCATCTCAACACTCTCTCTGTCTCTCTCTCTCGGTGTAGTGTGGGTGGTGGCAGATGTCACCTGCAGGAGGTAATAATAACAAGAGGTAAGGTACGTTTTTTCTGCCTCGCCAGACGTGGCACCAGAGGCAGCAGGTACACTACTCTGGTCGCGCATAGTCATGGCAGTAAACGTTGTGTGGTGAGTGAGGCCGGAGGTGGTCAGTGTGGTGGTGCTGCTACACACGGTAATTCTTAACTGACTCGCACCCACACCGACATATGTTGGTCATCGCTGGTGCCCATTTTTCTTAGTAGTGTCATGTATTCAGGTCAGTGGTCTTGACAAACTTGTAAACTTTATACCAACACCAATTTTTTTTTTTGTTGGAAGATTTTCAATAAGTGTTTTTCTTGGCCTTACGTGACCTCCATGCCCCTCAGTGACCCCCTAGCCCAAAGGCCATACTATAAATTACGGTTCTTCTTGGACGGTCCTGGATAATATGAAACATCCTCCCCTTTAGATTACCAACGTGCATTTGAGCAGCATTTTAACTTCTTCATTCATCAATCACATAACCTGCTCATAGGAGAAAGAAGCTTATGAAAACGTTTCGATCCGACTTGAACTATTCACTAGTCACAGTGTGACTAATCATTCGCCTGTGTTGGACCGACACTTCGTCGTAAAAATTTTTTTCGCCTATGCGCGGGTTGTGTATTGTTCCAGTCACGATATTATCCTTTTTTGTTCTTAATCAGACATCTTCTCTCGGGAGAAGGCGAGACGGACCCACTTTAACAGCTGAGGTCTAAGTAAACAAAAAAAATTCACATTATTGTTTGGTACAAGGTGTCCACCGGAAGTGTTCCCAGGATACGGATGATAAAATCGTAAGATGTTGTCACTGAAATTGTTGCCATGATGTTGATTACTGTTTAAACTCTTGATGTCAGTGAAGAAAATTAGTCTTCATTCTGAATGACAGGTTATCATGCGAAGTATTTCATCAGTGAGGTATGAAGTAGTTACCAGTGTTGCTGGTGCTACCACCATGGTATTACCAGTGTTGCTGGTGCTACCACCATGGTATTACCAGTGTTGCTGGTGCTACCACCATGGTATTACCAGTGTTGCTGGTGCTACCACCATGGTATTACCAGTGTTGCTGGTGCTACCACCATGGTATTACCAGTGTTGCTGGTGCTACCACCATGGTATTACCAGTGTTGCTGGTGCTACCACCATGGTATTACCACTTGCTGCTGCTACCACCATGGTGTTACCATTGTGTTGTTGGTGCTACCATGATGGTAGCACCAGCAACACTTTGGTAATACCACTCCTGAGAGTCACGCCCACCCCAGTGTCACCTCCACCCCAGGGTCACGCCCATCACACTCAAAATCTTAACAAGGGCAGTCAGTCACCCCAGCCCGTAGTCAACAGCTGGAACCTACGGTGGGACAGGTTAGTGTACCCAGCTACACCTGTCCACATCCTGGTCTCTAGACCAATCCTCCACCACCGCCAGGCACGCCTAACCACATCCTGGTCTGCAGACCAATCCTTCTCCACCGCCAGGCACACCTGTCCACATCCTGGTCTCCAGACCAATCCTACGTCGCCGCCAGCTGCGCACAGTCTCATTACATAGTTCCAAGAGAGATGAATAACAATCATTACAGACTGTTTAAGAGAGACAACCAGGCTGAGTGTGTGGCTCAGATCGAACCTAAAGAATACCTTCCGAGTGGGGTTAGCGGACCGCAAGAATTATTAATCCAGATAAGATAAGCAGTGAAGGCTTGTTGCGGTGAAATTTGATCGCCACATTACTCTCTTGTGTACATTTATGCTAAATCATAGTAAGGCTCTACAGAGAGCAAAACATGACTTGATAAACCTCTACACAGAGTGTAACATGATTTGATTAACCTCTACACAGAGCAAAACATGATAAAGCTCTACACAGAGCAAAGCATGATATAACTCTACACGAAGTAAAACATGACCTGATAAAGCTCCACACGGAGCTAAATGTGACTTGATAAAGCTCTACATGGAGCTAAATGTGACTTAATAAAGCTCTACACAGCGAAACAATGTCCTAATTAAAG
Source organism: Cherax quadricarinatus (assembly GCF_038502225.1). NCBI lineage: Eukaryota > Metazoa > Arthropoda > Malacostraca > Decapoda > Parastacidae > Cherax > Cherax quadricarinatus. Next base: position 24,968,489 of record NC_091324.1, on the reverse strand, counting down.
TCTGTTCTTCAAACTCTGTTTCTGTCATGCTTGGTTAATAGGGTTTGAAGCCTATCGACTCCACGGAGCTCACGAAAGACGAATGTTGCCCGCTCACCACCAGTCAAGACTACTTTAATCCGTAAAACGGGTATTCAAATCAGCGCTCACTAGCGCTTCTGTGAGACTGGTTAATGGGCCAAGTCAGACCAAAACGTCGTCAGAAGTTTCTCCTATATGCGGGTTTATGCGTGTATTAACGCTTGGGCGAAGCATTTTAAGGAAAACGTGACTGGTGTTAGGAGAGACTAGGTTAAAAGCGTAGTTTAGAATTCATTCAGAATACTACTCAGAAAAGGGAAGTCTTGACAGTGGTATCTGCAAAGTTATTACGAATAAAAAAGTAAAAAACGAATAAAAATGTAGATAGAGTCGATAGCTGACAAGGACACATTTGAGTAGGTAAAAGCTTTATTATACGATGTTTTACCCGCAGTAGGGCTGTATTAACTCACTGTAAGCGAAACGTCGTATGTTGAAGTAGTTAAAATGTCTAATTCGCCAGGGGATAAATAATTGTTTTTTTAGTTGCAAACGTTGAGCGAGGTGAGGCCTTGAGAGCGAGGTGCTGATCATTGACGGTACGCTGGTGTAACTCGCAGCAGCCTCAAGCCATACCCACTGTCAGGAAGTTCCCGTCTCTTGAAGGATACAAATGACGTGTAAAATACTTTCAGTTACATATGATTGTGGTAACCGCTAAGGTCTCGTGAATGTTGGCCTGGCCACGCAGGGACGGATGCAGAATTTCTGCACAGGCGGGGCTTAGAAAATCTCCATGAAGGTAAATTGTTCTGAAGATGACTTGTTAGTTTCGTTTGCAGTGGAGGGGGGACTGATGGAAATTATTAGGGGCTTCAGCCCCCCTCCTTTCGCCGCTATTGGGCCTAGGTGACTACATAAGAATGGAGGAATACTGCAGCAGGCCTATTGGCCCATACAAGGCAGGTCTTTATCAGAACCACCAATGAATTTGTCCACCTATTTCCCGAAGCTCCCAAGAATTTGCTTCCAGTCACACCCAGTCCCTCCCACTCATATATTACAGACGTACGTTATACAATTTCTTCTGTTCACTAGATTAACAATAAACTATCTTTCCCACTCAACTGTTCTTATGTTCTCCACCCAAACAATAATTACTAAAGACAATTTTCTGCAGTCACAGAATTAAGTTGAAATATTTCCCATTGCAAAATCGATGATTAATTACCGATTAATGCATTACGAGTGATGAAACATAAGGGTTTCCTCTAGAAAGCACTGGTAACTGGAAAAAGTTATCAATAACTCAGTTTCCCCTGACTCAGTAAGTTTGTGTACCGACTGAAATTGTGTATTGTCGACAAAAGTGAGGTCTCTGACAGTACATGCTGTAGCATCTTTTATAGGGACAGTGTTTCGGTGTAAATTCAATCGCATTTCCTAAACAAAGCGAAACATTGTCCCAAGAAGAGCTTGTTTTGCAATTTGTATCTTGTATCTTCAAATACTGGGAGATATACATTCAAGTTTGGCAAGAGTGCTCTGGGAGAGGTGCTACAGCGTCTTCGACAGAAACATTGGTAAAGGAAGCCTTGTCATCAAGTAAGTAAGTTTATTCAGGTATACACAAATATAGTTACATAGAATTATCGTACATAGCAGTATATGTGTAGAGAACCTAGGATAACCCAAAAAAGTCAGACAGAGTGACTTATTTCCAGACGCATGTCTGTGTTAACTGAAGGTTATCTGAAAACGATAAGGAGGTCACCGCCTCTTCGGCTCGGTCCCAGACCAAGCATTTTGGTTGATGGCTTGAACAGTAAGGATGTCGGTGTTAGCCGCACGCAGTCCAACGCAGGCACCACAGCCCTACTGATCAGTAACTAACTTGAGAAACTTATCCGATTCCCTCTGAATATCTAGGGGGGTCTGTGAATAATTATTATATTTGAAGGAAGGTTGTTGAAAAGACTTGGTCCCTCTACGTCTATTGAATTCCACCTCTGCTTTTCATTTAAAATATTTTGTACCGTCTACTGAGCCTTTTGATTTCCTAGGAATTAAAGTCGGTGTGCAGATGGAATACAGTTCAATGGACTTAAAGCGTTCCTAACATTTTTAGTGCTCGACTAAATTTATAAGGATATTAAAGGTTCTCTGTTCATTCTCCAGTACTACCTGCTAGTGTATAGCAATATTTTAGTCTAGAAAACATACTAGCATTACAGAACATCATTACTCAGACCGATGATGAAAATAAATAGTTTTCATGTGAGTTACCCCTCTAAGTATACTCACCTGTTTGTGGTTGCAGAGGTCTAGTAAGCTCCTGGCCCCGACTCTTCGCTGGTCGCTGCTATGTCCACTATCTTCCCTGCTCCATGAGTGTGTGTGTCTGTTTTCCCGGACATACACTAAGACCACTCTGTAGTGTGAAGGAGGTACCTGCCTGTATTGTAACAAGGTGATGTTACCTTGTCACCCGTCACAGAGAGGGAGACAGGTGTTGTAACAATGTGATGTTACCTTGTCACCCGTCACAGAGTGGGAGACAGGTGTTGTAACAAGGTGATGTTACCTTGTCACCCGCCACAGAGTGGGAGACAGGTGCTGAAACAAGGTGATGTTACCTTGTCACCCGTCAAAGAGAGGGAGACAGGTGTTGTAAAAAGGTGATTTTACCTTGTCACCCGTCACAGAGTGGGAGACAGGTGTAATAAGGTGATGTTACCTTGTCACCCGTCACAAAGTGGGAGACAGGTGTAATAAGGTGATGTTGCCTTGTCACCCGCCACAGAGAGGGAGACAGGTGACCGCCTCAGGGTGAACTTCGGATATTTAGCCTCCGCCTAGCATAAACACTCAGTGGATCCGGTATCCACTCTCAAGGAAATCGCAAAACTCAACAGCAGAGTCAAGATTTACACTTCTTAAACCTACTCGTATCTTTATTTAAAAAGGCAAACAAACGTAGATAGAAGAAGAAGAAAAAGATTTTCGGATTATTAACGCAAGATAAACCAAGTAAACTAAATGTTGACACCTTATTTCTGTTGAGGGTCTTGGTCCTCTTCCCCAGGATGCAACCTCACTGTTCATTGAAGAATGACATCGAAGATTCAAAGCGATTTAAAGCATTTTCTGACACGTAATTTTTTGGGGCTAAAATACGTAAATTAATCGCAGTTTTAATCGAAACTGCTGCTACAATTGCAATTTCTGGGAAAAAGTAAGCCGGCTCACGTTATTTTATTTCAAGTGTTAATCCGCCCGGGGATTAAGTTCCAGTTGTGAACTCTTTAGGAATGAGCTGCGACTGACACCGGTATAAGACTTTGAGAGCCTGGTTGTCGACCTTGAACCCCTGCGATGGACTGAACTGTTCAAGTGTGGTGCTGCCAGACAGCCATATATCTTCTGTGGGGCCAGGCCTGGTCAGATGAGACCTGCTATTAGTGCACAACCTGCACTCTGCACACCAAATATAAACTGTGCTTAGTAACACACCAGATATAAACAGTGCTCAGTAACACACCAAATATAAATATGTGCTCAGTAACACACGACAGACTTCTCTGTTGGTAGCACATCTGCCTCTTAAATAAATATCCCTATAAAATTTCCTTACGCTAAGAGACAGCCTATAAAATACAATATATACTCGTAGGCAAAATAACTGCAGTAAAAAACACCAGTGAAATTCCGAGCACTATCGTGATTTCTCATATTATCAAAGAATAATGTGAGAAAACACGAAATCGCTTGGAATTTCACTATTTTTTCACTGGTTTCTTGCATATTGTGATATCACCTGTTTTGTGATCTTATTTCAACATACAATCACATGTAAATAAAGCTGGAAATATCGTCAGTCAAACACTATGACTTCGGTAGTTACGGTAATGTCAAGGTCTCCCTCCAGCAAGGTCGGAGTTGCTTTTTACATGGAAATTGACATTTTAGATGGCCCATTACAGAGTTTTTGTCATAGATTCGCCCGAAACTTTAACAAAGGCTAAGAAACTCGTGTTAAAAAATCCTTATCACACGATGTTCGTGTCATGTATGGGACCTGACACTGCGTGAACACATCTCAAGACTAGTATTGTTGTTGTGAAGATGATCTGACATCACATAAACGCATCCCCAGGATGCTCTTGTGATGCTGGCGTTGAACCTGGTCATGGACAGAGCCGAGGGGGAGTTGAACCCCAGAAACACCTTCCAGGTATACTCCAGGTATGATTGGCTCAGTGGCTATCTGGAAGAGGCTTCGTAGATGTACAATAAAAGTAGACAGGGTCACTGATGAATGTCAATGATGCCGGCCTTATGGAGGGATCACGAATGAATACTGTCAGGCAACTCGATAACATTGTCTCTATGGTCGGGAGAAACACGGGGGACGGTTGGGGAGGAGAGAGTCGCAATTCTGGCCCCATGGCCATGGGGGCGGTAATTCTAGCCCTATGGAGGAAGCGAATGATTTTGTCAGACAATAGTTTTTTTCGATATTTTTGCATTGCACAAAACGGAGTACACCTTCAGTATGTTGCTGCTCTGTAGGAGAGGTACGCGGTGGGAACACCAGTTATGTTTCTCTATATTCCATCACACAAACTGGGTTGCAGTCATGCTTTCTTCCAGTAGAGCGGCGATATTGTCAAACACAACACCTTGATTCTAGTAGCTACGAAAGCTTAAAAAAACGAAAGGCTTCATGCCAGCAGAGCTGGAGTTACTGTTACGTGGAAACCACACCAACCACTGTGAGCTACAGCAATAAATGGGAGTCAAAGCAACCACTACAATATCCCTGGGAGTCCCAGCAGCCACTGGTCGCTACACAGATCTCTCCCTTTCCCTAAGACACCGCTATCCACTGGGCGCCACTAAGTATTGCACATAGCTGACACAGTTTACATGAAGCTCTTTGGGTATATAAGCTATCACCGCGTGCCAGAGAGAGTACGGGAGAAAGTCACGCAGGTGAGGTGTGGGAGAGGAAGGTGGGATTTTGACTTTCCTGGCAGAGAGAGAGAGAGAGAGAGAGGGTGAGGGTCTTTGGGAAGGAAGCGGAGAGATTAGAACCGCGAAGGGAAGGCAGCGGGAAGGGAAGAACCAGGAAAGGAAGCGGGTAGAAGAACCAGGAAAAGAAAGTAAGTAGGTAGGGAAGAACCTGTAAAGGAAAGGAAGAAAGGAGAGAAGAATCAGGACGGGAATGAAGTTGAGAAAAAGAAAGGGAACACTAAGGAAGGGCAGAAAATTGTATAAGACAAAATTAACAAGGCAAGAGTGAGGACGGAGTGAATGACAAAGTGGCAGGAGGAAGGTAACGGAAGAAGGAATTAACTGTGTATGTGTGTGTTGTGTATGTTTGTGGTCTGTATGTGTATGTGTGTAGTGTATGTGTGCTGCACTGCTTGTCTCCACACGTGTCCTGCCCAGTCTCACGACTGTCCCGGCTCCCCTGATGTTACCCCAAGTAATAGTAACTCCATTTCTACTGGAACGAAACCTTTGAAGCTCACGCCGTAGCTGATGAACACTTAATGAAATGTTTGACGATGTCCTCATAGCCCTACTGAAGTTTTTCAGCTCAGACTGACACTGCTGGAGTCTACCAGCTCAGACTGACACTACTGAAGTCTACCAGCTCACACTGACACTATTGAAGTCTACCAGCTCACACTGACGCTACTGAAGTCTACCAGCTCACACTGACGCTACTGAAGTCTACCAGCTCAGACTGACACTACTGAAGTCTACCAGCTCACACTGACACTACTGAAGTCTACCAGCTCACACTGACACTACTGAAGTCTACCAGCTCACACTGACACTACTGAAGTCTACTAGTTCAGACTGACACTACTGAGGTCTACCAGCTCGCACTGACACTACTGAAGTCTACCAGTTCAGACTAACAGTACTGAAGTCTACCAGCTCACACTGACACTACTGAAGTCTACCAGCTCACACTGACACTACTGAAGTCTACCAGCTCACACTGACACTACTGAAGTCTACCAGCTCACACTGACACTACTGAAGTCTACCAGTTCAGACTGACACTACTGAAGTCTACCAGTTCAGACTGACAGTACTGAAGTCTACCAGCTCACACTGACACTACTGAAGTCTACCAGCTCAGACTGACACTACTGAAGTCTACCAGCTCACACTGACACTACTGAAGTCTACCAGCTCACACTGACACTACTGAAGTCTACCAGTTCAGACTGACACTACTGAAGTCTAACAGCTCACACTGACACTACTGAAGTCTACCAGCTCACACTGACACTACTGAAGTCTACCAGTTCAGACTGACACTACTGAAGTCTACCAGCTCACACTGACACTACTGAAGTCTACCAGCTCACACTGACACTACTGAAGTCTACCAGCTCACACTGACGCTACTGAAGTCTACCAGCACTGACACTACTGAAGTCTACCAGCACTGACACTACTGAAGTCTACCAGCACTGACACTACTGAAGTCTACCAGCCCACACTGACACTACTGAAGTCTACCAGCTCACACTGACGCTACTGAAGTCTACCAGCTCACACTGACACTACTGAAGTCTACCAGCTCACACTGACACTACTGAAGTCTACCAGCTCACACTGACACTACTGAAGTCTACCAGCTCACACTGACACTACTGAAGTCTACCAGCTCACACTGACACTACTGAAGTCTACCAGCTCACACTGACACTACTGAAGTCTACCAGCTCACACTGACACTACTGAAGTCTACCAGCTCAGACTGACGCTACTGAAGTCTACCAGCTCAGACTGACACTACTGAAATCTACCAGCTCACACTGACACTACTGAAGTCTACCATCTCAGACTGACACTGCTGAAGTCTACCAGCTCAGACTGACACTACTGAAATCTACCAGCTCACACTGACACTACTGAAGTCTACCAGCTCAGACTGACGCTACTGAAGTCTACCAGCTCAGACTGACACTACTGAAATCTACCAGCTCAGACTGACACTACTGAAGTCTACCAGCTCACACTGACACTACTGAAGTCTACCATCTCAGACTGACACTGCTGAAGTCTACCAGCTCACACTGACACTACTGAAGTCTACCAGGTCACACTGACACTACTGAAGTCTACCATCTCAGACTAACGCCTTGGATGAACACCATCCTGCCTGATGGAGCGTGACAGGGAAACAGTTAGTGATTCCCACTGTGTAACTATCATTGCAGCATGAGGTAACAGCACACTGCCGATGTATACAACTTTGCCCTTCGCCCCCCCCACCCACCCCCACGTCATCAAGGAGGAAGTAAGGAGCAGGAAGTTGCCTGACTCTGCAGGAAGCAACACACCATTACCAGCGCTGAGGCATTGACCAATCAGTGACTGGACACATCCACTGGTGTGTTCAGGGATTTAAAAGAAATTCTGAAGTCCCTCCTCCCCCACCTTTTTTTTTACCGCGCCTCGCGTGCATGAGTGTGTGTGTGTGTGTGTGTGTGTGTGTGTGTGTGTGTGTGTGTGTGTGTGTGTGTGTTTGTTCTTAGAGTTTTTAACCTTCCATTGTAACTCACTTGTAACTCTTTCTTTCAGTCATCAGCCGATGCATGTTCCAATATTTGGCTTAATATATTGCAAACTGTCCTTTTTATCAGCATTTCTCCATCCATACATTTGAAAATTATTTTATACTTCATCAGCGCATCATACGACTTTATCACAGTTTCTTGTATATATGAACTTCCAGTGAATTTTTTTTCTAGATAATGGCTCCTAGATCTTCGTGTCTCTGTCTAATGTTTCAAAATTTTATCACACAGTCTGTATTTCACTTTCTTCCAACTTCCATTGCATGGCATTTATCCACATTAAATTTCAATAATAATACTGAACATTATGAGTCAGGTTTATTCGAGTCATTCTGTGGAGATTTACGGTCATTTCTCTTGTTCATTTTCCGTAAGATTTTTTGCATCATCCGCAAATATTTTCGTATATTTTCTGTTGTTCCTGGTTAAGTTATTTGTAGAAATTAAGAACATCATCGGGGCCAGTGCAGATCCTTGTGGCACCCCAGTCATGACCTCTCCCTATGAGGACATTTTCCATCTTACAGCAGTTTGCATCTTTCTCTTACAACTGTTTGCATCTTTCTCTTACAACTGTTTGCATCTTTCTCTTACAACTGTTTGCATTTTCCTCTCAAACCGATAGTCTCCCTTCCATTGTAATAATTTACCTTGTATTCCTCCTATATTTTTCCGTTTCAAAATTAGTCTTTCAGGGAGATTTATATATAAAAATCGTTCTTGAAGTCTGGATGAAAACAAGCCATTCCTTATTTCTTTCTTGAGCAGTTTCCGTGACTGTCATGATAAATTAAGAGGAATGATATACAGGAACTTGCAGACCCAAAACCAAACGCCTTGCTAGCCTTGAGGAAGCCAACACCTGTTCTGATAGTCCATATCCTTCACCAACCCAGCGCATGGTTCTGATGGTTCACATCCCTCAGGTGCCCATGGCCCTTTTTCTGAATGTTACCGACAACTTGTAGCGGTGCCTAGGACCTGTTATGGTACCATAGACCTATGTTTGATGGTACACATCCTTTAAGGTCTCTTGCGCAAATGCAGGTCTCGAAGGTCAGCACTTCGCCTCGACAGGTACGCAGATCCTTGGCTCTTGGGAAACGTGCTCTCTTGTTTTTGTTTAAAAGTGGGAGCCAAGGCCCCCGGGACGAGCAGTTTCCTGTTAGAGCTGTCTCAGTGTTGGCATGCAGAGGCAAACTACCTGCTGCATCCTGGGCACGCGCCGTACCCCTGAAGTGACTCTGGGAATTTACATTTTTTTCCACCTGTAATTGTGTGTGTGTGTGTGTGTGTGTGTGTGTGTGTGTGTGTGTGTGTGTGTGTGTGTGTGTGTGTGTGTGTGTGTGTGTGTGTGTGTGAGTGTGTGTGTAATCATCTATTTGTGTTTGCAGGCGCCGATTCACAGCTCCTGGCCCTGCCTCTTCGCTGGTCGCTACTAGGTCCACTCTCTCCCTGTTCCATGAGTTTTATCGTATCTTTTCTTAAAGCTCTTGTGTGTGTTATTTGCACATTATGGGAAGCAAGAATCACTGTGCAGCTTACTATGTCAACGCTCGAGGAACAATATAAGTGGAAACTGTCATCTTTTATGCAGCTAAATGGTGTACGGTGTTGACCTCTACCCCACTTTTCCCTGATGTATCTTGCATATCGTAATCATGTTCCCTCTAAGTCTCGTTTCATCTGGTCATAGGGACCAGACTGGTGGGATGTCTCTATCTTCTCAAGTTTTCTGTCTCTGATATGTAGGTCTGCAAATTCACCATGACTGCTGATTCCACGACTGACATCCCATCTCATTGTGGCGTATATAATTCTGAAGGATCCCTTGTTACAATTCCTAGAGGATGCTCTTACATTTTCCAAGCTGCTGTTTGTTGCCGAGGTTTTCCTCTGATGACAATTTCCAGCGAAAGTCTAGGTGGGATATTCATTTCCTTTCCCGTATACCTCCCTCTTCTCCATTCCTTCATTCATCCCTTCCTCTTCTCCATCCCTTCATTCATCCCTTCCTCTTCTCCATCCCTTCATTCATCCCTTTCTCTTCTCCCTCCCTTCATTCATCCCTTTCTCTTCTCCCTCCCTTCATTCATCCCTTCCCGGTAGTGAATCAACAAACATTTTTCAATCTCAGTTGATATGATGGTACTGGTCTCTTCTTTCTCTCGTCCATACCCGTGGGTATGCATATACTAATTAACAGATTAGTTTTAAAAACTCGAGATTTGCTATGCAGAGGTCAGCGTGCAATTCCCAAATTATCTTCTCCCATCATTCCTGTCACAATTTTATGGTCTTCCTAAACCTCATAAACCCGATATCTCTCTACGTCCTGTCACGTTTTATTTGTTATCATTAATGTAACATCATCTGCAAATATCAGTATAAAATATTTTATCTGCAGGTAAGTGGCTCACACATACATCTAGAAGACTGTAGGTCCAAGTACTGATCCCTGAGGAACTTTCAGTTCCGCATTTGGTTCGTCAGGTACTTCGTTGTGCGCTGTAGAAACCGTCTACATAAACCAGCAAATGACTATACTGTAGACCAGCCTCTTGTGGTCCGTTATAATAGAAGCTTTTGGTCACTCTAGGAATAAGCGGTCTAACCGCCATTTCCAACATTAAGTTGACGAGACAGGATTTTTCCTCTCTCAGCCTCTAATGTTGTCCTTTCAAAGCGACCTCGTGTTTTCGTAATTATCTTCTTCACACACAGAATACGTGTATAGTAAGACATGGGATGTAGCTTAGTTACTCTGGGCTACCAGCCTGTTAATGGTTCTCGAGAGCATCGCCCCTGTGGCCCGGTCCCGGACCAGTCTTCCTGCATACCACGTCTTTTGAATATCCGTACTACACTGCACTGATTACTCTGACCAGGCTTGTTACCCTGGTTTACCAGGCTGGCTACCCTGGTTCACTAGGCTGGCTACCCTGGTTCACCAGGCTGGCTACCCTGGTTCACTAGGCTGGCTACCCTGGTTCACTAGGCTGGCTACCCTGGTTCACCAGGCTGGCTACCCTGGTTCACTAGGCTGGCTACCCTGGTTCACCAGGCTGGCTACCCTGGTTCACCAGGCTGACTACCCTGGTTCACCAGGCTGGCTACCCTGGTTCACCAGGCTGGCTACCCTGGTTCACCAGGCTGGCTACCCTGGTTCACTAGGCTGGCTACCCTGGTTCACCAGGCTGGCTACCCTGGTTCACTAGGCTGGCTACCCTGGTTCACTAGGCTGGCTACCCTGGTTCACCAGGCTGGCTACCCTGGTTCACTAGGCTGGCTACCCTGGTTCACCAGGCTGGCTACCCTGGTTCACCAGGCTGGCTACCCTGGTTCACTAGGCTGGCTACCCTGGTTCACCAGGCTGGCTACCCTGGTTCACCAGGCTGGCTACCCTGGTTCACTAGGCTGGCTACCCTGGTTCACCAGGCTGGCTACCCTGGTTCACTAGGCTGGCTACCCTGGTTCACTAGGCTGGCTACCCTGGTTCACCAGGCTGGCTACCCTGGTTCACTAGGCTGGCTACCCTGGTTCACTAGGCTGCCTACCCTGGTTCACCAGGCTGGCTACCCTGGTTCACCAGGCTGGCTACCCTGGTTCACCAGGCTGGCTACCCTGGTTCACCAGGCTGGCTACCCTGGTTCACTAGGCTGGCTACCCTGGTTCACTAGGCTGGCTACTCTGGTTCACCAGGCTAGCTACCCTGGTTCACCAGGCTGGCTATCCTGTGATAAATGGTTTAGAAAGCCGACAAGTTGAAGAAGGAGACACTTGTGCAACATCTGAGAATCTTCACTGAGGAAACGTCTTCCCAGCCAGTGGCTTCTTCAGTCCATTACAAATAGGAACAGTGGAAGAAGAAGAGTTTGAAGTAATGAGTCCCTCCGGTTGGAGCCGATGTATTCAATCAAGATTGATGGATTGAACACATCGACTCCAGCCTAAGGGACTGATTACCTCAACCTCTACCTCTTCTTCCATATTTCTTCTTTGCATGGGACTGAGGAAGCCAATGGCTAGCGAAACGTTTCCTAGATAAAACTTCCCCACATGCTGCACAAGTGTCTCATCATTCAATACCTCTCCTGTCTGAAGTTTAAGACATTTGTCCATTTCTTGAACACCCAAGATGAGATTATCTCTGATTCCATTACCTTCTCTGCGGTCAGTACGCTAGAGTCCTTCTGCACCAACTCTTTTCTTCTCTGCTCTTCTCTTCTCTTCTCTTCTCTTCTCTTCTCTTCTCTTCTCTTCTCTTCTCTTCTCTAAGTGCTCCAGCTGCGCCTCTTATGACCTTTTTCCACAAGCTCTGGCATTAGCCTCTGCTCAGTTGTCGTGACATTTTCAATTTCCTTGTTGAGTTTCTCGCACATTTTCTTGTCGTATTCCACAAACATTCTCCAGATCATGATTCATCTGATCACTTCGCTCTTTTACCCAACGAAAATTCCTCTTGATGTTGCCGAGGAACAGTTCGAGTTCTATCTTTTCTTCATCAGAAGCTGTTGTCCTCTAACTGCCTCAGTGGTTCTCTTGGTTCTTCTAGGATCTATAATTAATGTTTATTCTATAATTGCTAAGTTTCTCTTGGTCCCATTCCTGTCCCCCCCCGCCTGTATATACTGGCTCCCTGTTCCCCGCCTGTATATACTGGCTCCCCGTTCGCCCGCCTGTACATACTGACTCCCTGTTCCCACGCCTGTATATACTGGCTCCCTGTCCCCCCGCCTGTATATACTGGCTCCCTGTTCCCCCGCCTGTATAATCTGACTCCCTGTTCCCCCGCCTGTATATACTGGCTCCCTGTTCCCTCGCCTGTATATACTGGCTCCCTGTTCCCCCGTCTATATATACTGGCTCCCTGTTCCCCCGCCTGTATATACTGGCCCCTGTTCCCCCGCCTGTATATGCTGACTCCCTGTTCCCCGCCTGTATATACTGGTTCCCTGTTCCCCCGCCTGTATATACTGGCTCCCTGTCCCCCCGCCTGTATATTCTGGCCCCCTGTTCCCCCGCCTGTATATGCTGACTCCCTGTTCCCCCGCCTGTATATACTGGTTCCCTGTTCCCCGCCTGTATATACTGGCCCCCTGTTCCCCCGCCTGTATATACTGGCTCCCTGTTCCCTCGCCTGTATATACTGGTTCCCTGTTCCCCCGCCTGTATATACTGGCTCCCTGTTCCCCCGCCTGTATATACTGCCTCCCTGTTCCCTCGCCTGTATATACTGGCTCCCTGTTCCCCCGCCTGTATATACTGGCTCCCTGTCCCCCGCCTGTATATACTGGCTCCCTGTTCCCTCGCCTGTATATACTTGCTCCCTGTTCCCCCGCCTATATATACTGGCTCCCTGTTCCCCCGCCTGTATATACTGGCCCCTGTTCCCCCGCCTGTATATGCTGACTCCCTGTTCCCCCGCCTGTATATACTGGTTCCCTGTTCCCCCGCCTGTATATACTGGCTCCCTGTCCCCCCGCATGTATATGCTGGCCCCCTGTTCCCCCGCCTGTATATGCTGACTCCCTGTTCCCCCGCCTGTATATACTGGTTCCCTGTTCCCCCGCCTGTATATACTGGCCCCCTGTTCCCCCGCCTGTATATACTGGCTCCCTGTTCCCTCGCCTGTATATACTGGTTCCCTGTTCCCCCGCCTGTATATACTGGCTCCCTGTTCCCCCGCCTGTATATACTGCCTCCCTGTTCCCTCGCCTGTATATACTGGCTCCCTGTTCCCCCGCCTGTATATACTGGCTCCCTGTCCCCCGCCTGTATATACTGGCTCCGTGTTCCCTCGCCTGTATATACTGGCTCCCTGTTCCCCCGCCTGTATATACTGACTCCCTGTTCCCCCGCCTGTATATACTGACTCCCTGTTCCCCCCGCCTGTATAAACTGACTCCCTGTTCCCCCGCCTGTATATACTGCCTCCCTGTTCCCCCCGCCTGTATATACTGACTCCCTGTTCCCCCGCCTGTATATACTGGCTCCCTGTCCCCCCGCCTGTATATACTGACTCCCTGTTCCCCCGCCTGTATATACTGACTCCCTGTTCCCTCGCCTGTATATACTGGCTCCCTGTTCCCTCGCCTGTATGTACTGACTCCCTGTTCCCCCGCCTGTATATACTGGCTCCCTGTTCCCCCACCTGTATATTCCGGGTCCCTGTTCCCCCGCCTGTATATACTGGCTCCCTGTTCCCCCGCCTGTATATACTGGCTCCCTGTTTCCTCGCCTGTATATACTGGTTCCCTGTTCCCCCGCCTGTATATACTGGCTCCCTGTTCCCCCGCCTGTATATACTGCCTCCCTGTTCCCTCGCCTGTATATACTGGCTCCCTGTTCCCCCGCCTATATATACTGGCTCCCTGTTCCCCCGCCTGTATATACTGGCTCCCTGTTCCCCCGCCTGTATATACTGGCTCCCTGTTCCCCCGCCTGTATATACTAGCTCCCTGTTCCCCCGCCTGTATATACTAGCTCCCTGTTCCCCCGCCTGTATATACTAGCTCCCTGTTCCCCCGCCTGTATATAATGACTCCCTGTTCCCCCGCCTGTATATACTGGCTCCCTGTTCCCCCGCCTGTATATACTAGCTCCTTGTTCCCCCGCCTGTATATACTGACTCCCTGTTCCCCCGCCTGTATATACTGACTCCCTGTTCCCCCGCCTGTATATACTAGCTCCCTGTTCCCCCGCCTGTATATACTGGCTCCCTGTTCCCCCGCCTGTATATACTGGCTCCCTGTTCCCCCGCCTGTATATACTAGCTCCCTGTTCCCCCGCCTGTATATACTGGCTCCCTGTTCCCCCGCCTGTATATACTAGCTCCTTGTTCCCCCGCCTGTATATACTGACTCCCTGTTCCCCCGCCTGTATATACTGACTCCCTGTTCCCCCGCCTGTATATACTAGCTCCCTGTTCCCCCGCCTGTATATACTGGCTCCCTGTTCCCCCGCCTGTATATACTAGCTCCCTGTTCCCCCGCCTGTATATACTGGCTCCCTGTTCCCCCGCCTGTATATACTAGCTCCTTGTTCCCCCGCCTGTATATACTGACTCCCTGTTCCCCGCCTGTATATACTAGCTCCCTGTTCCCCCGCCTGTATATACTGGCTCCCTGTTCCCCCGCCTGTATATACTAGCTCCCTGTTCCCCCGCCTGTATATACTGGCTCCCTGTTCCCCCGCCTGTATATACTAGCTCCTTGTTCCCCCGCCTGTATATACTGACTCCCTGTTCCCCCGCCTGTATATACTGACTCCCTGTTCCCCCGCCTGTATATACTAGCTCCCTGTTCCCCCGCCTGTATATACTGGCTCCCTGTTCCCCCGCCTGTATATACTGGCTCCCTGTTCCCCCGCCTGTATATACTGGCTCCCTGTTCCCCCGCCTGTATATACTGGCTCCCTGTTCCCCCGCCTGTATATACTAGCTCCCTGTTCCCCCGCCTGTATATACTGACTCCCTGTTCCCCCGCCTGTATATACTGACTCCCTGTTCCCCCGCCTGTATATACTGACTCCCTGTTCCCCCGCCTGTATATACTAGCTCCCTGTTCCCCCGCCTGTATATACTAGCTCCCTGTTCCCCCGCCTGTATATACTAGCTCCCTGTTCCCCCGCCTGTATATACTAGCTCCCTGTTCCCTCGCCTGTATATACTAGCTCCCTGTTCCCCCGCCTGTATATACTGGCTCCCTGTTCCCCCGCCTGTATATACTAGCTCCCTGTTCCCCCGCCTGTATATACTGGCTCCCTGTTCCCCCGCCTGTATATACTGGCTCCCTGTTCCCCCGCCTGTATATACTAGCTCCCTGTTCCCCCGCCTGTATATACTGACTCCCTGTTCCCCCGCCTGTATATACTAGCTCCTTGTTCCCCCGCCTGTATATACTGACTCCCTGTTCCCCCGCCTGTATATACTGACTCCCTGTTCCCCCGCCTGTATATACTAGCTCCCTGTTCCCCCGCCTGTATATACTGGCTCCCTGTTCCCCCGCCTGTATATACTAGCTCCCTGTTCCCCCGCCTGTATATACTGGCTCCCTGTTCCCCCGCCTGTATATACTGGCTCCCTGTTCCCCCGCCTGTATATACTAGCTCCCTGTTCCCCCGCCTGTATATACTGGCTCCCTGTTCCCCCGCCTGTATATACTAGCTCCCTGTTCCCCCGCCTGTATATACTAGCTCCCTGTTCCCCCGCCTGTATATACTGACTCCCTGTTCCCCCGCCTGTATATACTGGCTCCCTGTTCCCCCGCCTGTATATACTAGCTCCTTGTTCCCCCGCCTGTATATACTAGCTCCCTGTTCCCCCGCCTGTATATACTAGCTCCCTGTTCCCCCGCCTGTATATACTGGCTCCCTGTTCCCCCGCCTGTATATACTAGCTCCCTGTTCCCCCGCCTGTATATACTAGCTCCCTGTTCCCCCGCCTGTATATACTGACTCCCTGTTCCCCCGCCTGTATATACTAGCTCCCTGTTCCCCCGCCTGTATATACTCGCTCCCTGTTCCCCCGCCTGTATATACTTTCTCCCTGTTCCCCCGCCTGTATATACTAGCTCCCTGTTCCCCCGCCTGTATATACTAGCTCCTTGTTCCCCCGCCTGTATATACTAGCTCCCTGTTCCCCCGCCTGTATATACTAGCTCCCTGTTCCCCCGCCTGTATATACTAGCTCCCTGTTCCCCCGCCTGTATATACTAGCTCCCTGTTCCCCCGCCTGTATATACTAGCTCCCTGTTCCCCCGCCTGTATATACTGGCTCCCTGTTCCCCCGCCTGTATATAATGACTCCCTGTTCCCCCGCCTGTATATACTGGCTCCCTGTTCCCCCGCCTGTATATACTAGCTCCCTGTTCCCCCGCCTGTATATACTAGCTCCCTGTTCCCCCGCCTGTATATACTGACTCCCTGTTCCCCCGCCTGTATATACTGACTCCCTGTTCCCCCGCCTGTATATACTAGCTCCCTGTTCCCCCGCCTGTATATACTGACTCCCTGTTCCCCCGCCTGTATATACTAGCTCCCTGTTCCCCCGCCTGTATATACTAGCTCCCTGTTCCCCCGCCTGTATATACTAGCTCCCTGTTCCCCCGCCTGTATATACTAGCTCCCTGTTCCCCCGCCTGTATATACTAGCTCCCTGTTCCCCCGCCTGTATATACTAGCTCCCTGTTCCCCCGCCTGTATATACTGGCTCCCTGTTCCCCCGCCTGTATATACTGACTCCCTGTTCCCCCGCCTGTATATACTGGCTCCCTGTTCCCCCGCCTGTATATACTAGCTCCCTGTTCCCCCGCCTGTATATACTAGCTCCCTGTTCCCCCGCCTGTATATACTGACTCCCTGTTCCCCCGCCTGTATATACTGGCTCCCTGTTCCCCCGCCTGTATATACTAGCTCCCTGTTCCCCCGCCTGTATATACTGGCTCCCTGTTCCCCCGCCTGTATATACTGACTCCCTGTTCCCCCGCCTGTATATACTAGCTCCCTGTTCCCCCGCCTGTATATACTAGCTCCCTGTTCCCCCGCCTGTATATACTGACTCCCTGTTCCCCCGCCTGTATATACTAGCTCCCTGTTCCCCCGCCTGTATATACTGGCTCCCTGTTCCCCCGCCTGTATATACTGACTCCCTGTTCCCCCGCCTGTATATACTGGCTCCCTGTTCCCCCGCCTGTATATACTAGCTCCTTGTTCCCCCGCCTGTATATACTGACTCCCTGTTCCCCCGCCTGTATATACTGACTCCCTGTTCCCCCGCCTGTATATACTGGCTCCCTGTTCCCCCGCCTGTATATACTGACTCCCTGTTCCCCCGCCTGTATATACTGACTCCCTGTTCCCCCGCCTGTATATACTGGCTCCCTGTTCCCCCGCCTGTATATACTGACTCCCTGTTCCCCCGCCTGTATATACTAGCTCCTTGTTCCCCCGCCTGTATATACTGACTCCCTGTTCCCCCGCCTGTATATACTAGCTCCTTGTTCCCCCGCCTGTATATACTGACTCCCTGTTCCCCCGCCTGTATATACTAGCTCCTTGTTCCCCCGCCTGTATATACTGACTCCCTGTTCCCCCGCCTGTATATACTGACTCCCTGTTCCCCCGCCTGTATATACTGGCTCCCTGTTCCCCCGCCTGTATATACTGACTCCCTGTTCCCCCGCCTGTATATACTGACTCCCTGTTCCCCCGCCTGTATATACTGGCTCCCTGTTCCCCCGCCTGTATATACTGGCTCCCTGTTCCCCCGCCTGTATATACTGGCTCCCTGTTCCCCCGCCTGTATATACTGACTCCCTGTTCCCCCGCCTGTATATACTGACTCCCTGTTCCCCCGCCTGTATATACTGGCTCCCTGTTCCCCCGCCTGTATATACTGGCTCCCTGTTCCCCCGCCTGTATATACTGGCTCCCTGTTCCCCCGCCTGTATATACTGACTCCCTGTTCCCCCGCCTGTATATACTGACTCCCTGTTCCCCCGCCTGTATATACTGGCTCCCTGTTCCCCCGCCTGTATATACTGACTCCCTGTTCCCCCGCCTGTATATACTGACTCCCTGTTCCCCCGCCTGTATATACTGGCTCCCTGTTCCCCCGCCTGTATATACTGACTCCCTGTTCCCCCGCCTGTATATACTAGCTCCCTGTTCCCCCGCCTGTATATACTGACTCCCTGTTCCCCCGCCTGTATATACTGACTCCCTGTTCCCCCGCCTGTATATACTGGCTCCCTGTTCCCCCGCCTGTATATACTGACTCCCTGTTCCCCCGCCTGTATATACTAGCTCCCTGTTCCCCCGCCTGTATATACTGACTCCCTGTTCCCCCGCCTGTATATACTGGCTCCCTGTTCCCCCGCCTGTATATACTGGTTCCCTGTTCCCCCGCCTGTATATACTAGCTCCCTGTTCCCCCGCCTGTATATACTGACTCCCTGTTCCCCCGCCTGTATATACTGACTCCCTGTTCCCCCGCCTGTATATACTAGCTCCCTGTTCCCCCGCCTGTATATACTGACTCCCTGTTCCCCCGCCTGTATATACTGACTCCCTGGTCCCCCGCCTGTATATACTAGCTCCCTGTTCCCCCGCCTGTATATACTGGCTCCCTGTTCCCCCGCCTGTATATACTGGTTCCCTGTTCCCCCGCCTGTATATACTAGCTCCCTGTTCCCCCGCCTGTATATACTGACTCCCTGTTCCCCCGCCTGTATATACTGGCTCCCTGTTCCCCCGCCTGTATATACTAGCTCCTTCACTCATTCGTATTAAAATGAAAACAGTATAATTTTTAAAGTGGCGGGTGGGTGAGCCAGCGGAAGGTCTCCGTCAGATGATTAAAAAAAAAACTCCAGCTGCGGGTCATCTTATGACTTACGACCCGCGTCAGGAAACACCTGTCCTGTTTCCTGAGGAACCTTATCTAACCTAACTCTTTCGCGTCAGTGTGACTTTGTAAATGGTCCAAGTCGGACCGATGCGTCGTCGTAAGCTCCTCTCTAGTATGTTCTTTTAGTTTATTGATCCACACGCCTCCAGCATAATCCTTTGTTTTCTGCTGTTCCATTTCTTATGCATTTGTTTCAAGTCTTCTTGATCCTCGTGTGTGTGTGTGTGTGTGTGTGTGTGTGTGTGTGTGTGTGTGTGTGTGTGTGTGTGTGTGTGTGTGTGTGTGTGTGTGTGTGTGTGTGTGTGTGTTTGTGTGTGCTCGTGGACTTTCACTGATTAGTATTAATGCTGGCAGAAATACTGACAATATGTTAGGTAAAAGGACACAAGTACAACTCATGCCATATTTTTTGTGGCAACGTTTCGCTCTATAGGGGTTTTGTCAAGCCGTCACGAAGCTAAAACCAGTCATGAACACAATCATACAATTACAGAAAAGGCAGTATCTTTTTCTATTAAACAATAAATTCATTCACGGCTTGACAAAGTTCCCGGAGAGCGAAACGTTGCCACAATAAAATTGTGGCAAGAGTTGCACCTGTCTCCTTTCACCTAACATTCAGCGATAGTTTACACCAGCATACTATCTGCCCGAGAGTCGTCCACGTCAATAATTGGAACAACAACAACAACACTCTCCTGCTGACTGTGTGTTTCCTACCCATGATCCTCAGTAAGTGCAACAACAACAACAACGACACGGCCATACCACGTTGAACACACCGCTTCTCGTCCGATCAGCGAAGTTAAGCAATGTTGGGTTTGGTTAGTACTTGGATGGGTGACCGCCTGGGAACACCAAATGCTGTTGGCATAAAACCTTAAAGGACCCCAATGGAAATAAGTCACCCTGTCTGACTTTTTTGGGTTATCCTAGGTTCTCTACACATTTGCTGCTATGTACGATAATTCTATGTAACTGTATTTGTGTATACCTGAATAAACTTACTTACTGACACTCCTACTGATCCTGACCCTTAAAATTTCTCAGAATATTTTTCGTGAAGGAAAAGAATTAGTGTAAGAGTATGGCAAAACTCCTGTGTTGTGGTTACAGGGGGTCGAGGCTCAGCTCCTGGCCCCTGGGATTATTAATAAATGCACGCGAGAGACCAGGAATTATAACTTTTTGTTATTCATTACCTGTTGGCTTCCTCATTAACGAGTACATTACCAATGTTGGGCGACGGAGGTAATAGATAACGAAGATTAAGTTAATCATGATCACAAATATAATTACAAACCAAAAATAAGTAAAAATAAATTCGTTCTCGTTAAGAAAATTCAGCGAGGTCTCTACGGGCACCCCGGTGATTATAGATGATTTTACACACTAAGGGGGATCACAGACCCCCTCTTAGAGTCTTTATAACCAGCCTTGGACACGTTATCAAAATGAGGGTCACAGTGAACGGCGCACCGCAAGCTGCACAGAGAGGAGCAGGATCACCCACAATCAGGTGACGGTGGGTGAGAACGATCCTCTGTAAACTGAGGATCGTCTGACAGGACTGCTGAGGAAGGTGGAGGGACCGATACAACCCACGTACTGCTGACCCCGTGCACTGCTCGTCTCCTGGGTCACGCGAAGCTGTATCTTTTTATATAACCCCGTGAGGAGGGGAGAATGAGGTTGCTAGGGGGGGAGGGGAAGTATTTTATAAGAGAGGGAAGAAGGACAAGATGGACTGTAGGGAAAGAGGAGATTGGGGGATTGGAAGGGTAAGTGGGTGTTTGGGGGAGGGGAGAGAGAGGGGGGCGTGGACACAAGACTTGCTGGTCCAGGATACTGTACAGTTAAGTCTTTATATTTACTCTGAGAGACGCCCGTAACCCCCCCCCCCACACACACACACAAACATACACATGAATCGACCCCTGGAACCACACTTAAGTGAGTATAGTTAGGTGAATACGATAAAGCTCTTGGAGCAGGGAGAGAGTGGACCTAGTAACGACCAGCAAAGAGGAGGGGCCAGGAGCTATAAATCAACCTCTCTGCAACCATAAATAGGTGAGTACACACATACATATACACAGCTAAAACAAATACTGATCCAGAATGACTCTACAGACACATTAGAATGAAGATAAGAGTCACTGGGGTGACACCTAGAGAGACTCTTCACTCTTGTTGCTCTTATTTACAAGTGTTACTCTTGCCTCCTGAACTTAAGCTAGTCTTTATTACTGCCTCTTCTCTCCATCTCTATTTTCTTCCTTTTTGCATTTATTCTTTATTATTCTTGAGTTAGATCACGACACATAATATGTTTAGTTATATATTCAAAACTAAGGTATATTTATTACAGTATGTATGTATGTATTGTATGTATGCATGTATGTATTGTATGTATGCATGTATGTATTGCATGTATGCATGTATGTATTGTATGTATGCATGTATGTATTGTATGTATGCATGTATGTATTGTATGTATGCATGTATGTATTGCATGTATGCATGTGTGTATTGTATGTATGCATGTATGTATTGTATGTATGCATGTATGTATTGCATGTATGCATATATGTGTATGGATATAAGCAAATAACACTATTGCGACTAGCCGGGGATCGAACCTGATATATTTTATCAGCCCCCCATCTCAGGAAGCTAGGTAAATTTCTCGACATCTTAGTCCACTTTTGCTATGTAATCCTGCCAGAGTGCCAAACGTTTAACTGGCTTCTATTTAACACTCGTACAGCAGGAAACAGACAAGCACTCGTGAGGATTACTTTTTATTAGAAATATTTGACAAGAAGATTGATTGGTCTCCACAGTCCATTCTTCACCGGGGAGGACGCTAAACCCGCAGGAGTCATACGGCTGAGGAATAACAGGCAATTAGGTTTGATACAAGGGAGAGTAGCTTCAATTTTTTTTCTTGGGGGGGGGGGATATTAAGAGCGTTTCACCACCAGCAAAGTTCCTCCTTCAAGGGGGGTCTTAAGTAATGTGTGGTGCGCGAGGCAGCAACAGCGTCGACCTTCCTGAATACATTATGTAATCTTACAGGAAGACTTATTCGAAATAAACACCCTTCATGTCTAACTTAGTGTGCCACCACAAGCAGTGTGTCACCACCACTAGCGTGTCACCACTGTTAGCATGTCTGTTACCACCACTATCGTGTCACTACCACTAAGCGTGTCAACACCATTAGCGTGTCACTACCACTAGCATGTCACCACCACTAGCATGTCACCACCACTAGCATGTCACCACCACTACCATGTCACCACCACTATTGTCACCACCACTGTGTCACCACCATTACATGCCACCACCACTAATATGTCACCACCACTAGCGTGTCACCACTACCTTAGATCAAGGTGCCTCCTCTTCCACCTCCATGAAGGGCAACTTTCTGGCTATTCATTTTACAGTGCCACTGATGGTTTAATTTGAGTGAGGTTCCAAAAACAGCGGTGAAGAACCAGGATGTGAGAGACGTCCTTCACACTTGCACTTCAAGAGTCATTCCTGCTAGTGTGGCGATCACCTGCGTGGTGTGCGGTAACCCTTTTGCGTACACCAGCGTAGCACACGCACACACACACGCAAGCATACATACGCAAGCACACACACATAATTCTTCAGAAGTGTGTGTGTATGCTTGCGTATGTATGTAAGTGCACACAGTTCTTCAGAACTGTTCGCGGTTCCTCTGCACCTTCATAACAATACTCCATTGTAAACCTTAGTTATAAAGACTGCGAAAGAGAGAGAGAGAGAGAGAGAGAGAGAGAGAGAGAGAGAGAGAGAGAGAGAGAGAGAGAGAGAGAGAGAGAGAGAGAGAGAGAGAGAGAGAGAGAGAGACAGAGACAGACAAAGACAGACGGACGGAGACGAGCACAGACAGAGACAAAGATGGGGAAGAGGGGAAGAGATAAGCATGAACTCAAGTTAGTGTTATCAGATAAAAAGTTCTGTTACAGAACTGAACTTTTAATCCAGTTCGGAAAGCAAATTGCTTGTGTAAGGTAACTTTGATGCACTGATCACCACCCTGACTTTTTTTTAAATCTTACGATCAACATTTTTGGCTATTTAAGTTTGAAAACCCACATGATATACGATGCTTAATAATCAAAGATATTGTATTACGCACAGATATAAAGTATGGTGCATAACAAACTAACTAGCACACATACATGCATACATTTTTAATATAGCCAAACATCCATATTTGTATTATATTTTAAGAATTTTCACTTGTGTCCAGTGTGGCTCTCCCGCACCAGCGTCCAGCAGTAGTCGACCATCAAAATGATGGTCAGGATGCCCTGGAATCTCTTCTGCGAAATGCCTCAGCATGATAATGGCTTTCTCTGTACCAGTTAAATTATAAATGTAAAAACACACCTTTACAAAGAAATAAACTTTAGTTTGTTTTGATGGCTATGTCTTAGTGGTAACATTGCAGGTGGGGGTTCTGTTTCACAGGAATAATCCGTGCTGGAGTACAACCCGCACTCAGCACTCATACCCAGAGAGAGCAAAATGTAGCACCCAATACATTTCACCCTGAAGCAGCACTCTGCAGCACGCAATACACTCCACCCTGAGGGAGCACACTGCAGCACGCAACACTCCACCCTGAGGGAGCACACTGCAGCACGCAACACTCCACCCTGAGGGAGCACACTGCAGCACGCAACACTCCACCCTGAGGGAGCACACTGCAGCACGCAACACTCCACCCTGAGGGAGCACACTGCAGCACGCAACACACTCCACCCTGAGGGAGCACACTGCAGCACGCAACACACTCCACCCTGAGGGAGCATACTGCAGCACGCAACACTCCACCCTGAGGGAGCACACTGCAGCACGCAACACTCCACCCTGAGGGAGCACTGCAGCACGCAACACTCCACCCTGAGGGAGCACTGCAGCACGCAACACTCCACCCTGAGGGAGCACACTGCAGCACGCAACACTCCACCCTTAGGGAGCACACTGCAGCACGCAACACTCCACCCTGAGGGAGCACACTGCAGCACGCAACACTCCACCCTGAGGGAGCACACTGCAGCACGCAACACTCCACCCTGAGGGAGCACACTGCAGCACGCAACACTCCACCCTGAGGGAGCACACTGCAGCACGCAACACTCCACCCTGAGGGAGCACACTGCAGCACGCAACACTCCACCCTGAGGGAGCACACTGCAGCACGCAACACACTCCACCCTGAGGGAGCACACTGCAGTACGCAACACACTCCACCCTCAGGGAGCACACTGCAGCACGCAACACTCCACCCTGAGGGAGCACACTGCAGCACGCAACACTCCACCCTTAGGGAGCACACTGCAGCACGCAACACTCCACCCTGACGGAGCACACTGCAGCACGCAACACTCCACCCTGAGGGAGCACACTGCAGCACGCAACACTCCACCCTGAGGGAGCACACTGCAGCACGCAACACTCCACCCTGAGGGAGCACACTGCAGCACGCAACACTCCACCCTGAGGGAGCACACTGCAGCACGCAACACTCCACCCTGAGGGAGCACACTGCAGCACGCAACACTCCACCATGAGGGAGCACACTGCAGCACGCAACACTCCACCCTGAGGGAGCACACTGCAGCACGCAACACTCCACCCTGAGGGAGCACACTGCAGCACGCAACACTCCACCCTGAGGGAGCACACTGCAGCACGCAACACTCCACCCTGAGGGAGCACACTGCAGCACGCAACACTCCACCCTTAGGGAGCACACTGCAGCACGCAACACTCCACCCTTAGGGAGCACACTGCAGCACGCAACACTCCACCCTGAGGGAGCACACTGCAGCACGCAACACACTCCACCCTGAGGGAGCACACTGCAGCACGCAACACTCCACCCTGAGGGAGCACACTGCAGCACGCAACACTCCACCCTGAGGGAGCACACTGCAGCACGCAACACACTCCACCCTGAGGGAGCACACTGCAGCACGCAACACTCCACCCTGAGGGAGCACACTGCAGCACGCAACACTCCACCCTTAGGGAGCACACTGCAGCACGCAACACTCCACCCTTAGGGAGCACACTGCAGCACGCAACACTCCACCCTTAGGGAGCACACTGCAGCACGCAACACTCCACCCTTAGGGAGCACACTGCAGCACGCAACACTCCACCCTGAGGGAGCACACTGCAGCACGCAACACTCCACCCTGAGGGAGCACACTGCAGCACGCAACACTCCACCCTGAGGGAGCACACTGCAGCACGCAACACTCCACCATGAGGGAGCACACTGCAGCACGCAACACTCCACCCTGAGGGAGCACACTGCAGCACGCAACACTCCACCCTGAGGGAGCACACTGCAGCACGCAACACTCCACCATGAGGGAGCACACTGCAGCACGCAACACTCCACCCTGAGGGAGCACACTGCAGCACGCAACACTCCACCCTGAGGGAGCACACATGCCACACTCACCAGTAAGAATGCTGGGAATGTATGTAAACACGAGATCAAATGACAATACGCCAAGTCTCCGTGTGTACAACTGAACACCTGTGAGGTGTGTGTGTGTGTGTGTGTGTGTGTGTGTGTGTGTGTGTAAAATAAGTGTTGCTTAACGTGTGTTGTTTATCATCGATGTGTCAGGCTTATGGAATATTAGATATAGTTAGTCTCATTGAAAATTGGGTGCAAATTTTTAGCCCTGCAACAAACCTGATTAAGAGACCTCGCCTAACCGTGCTATAATGAACTAACGAAATTTATTTTTACCTAATTCTAATAAACATTTCATAGATCAGTTTAAATTTAATTAACTTTAATTTAAATCAGTAGCATATTTTTTTTTTTTTCATTTCGTTAAGTTCACATTGATTTTTGCAAATTTATTGCTTAAATGTGTTTCAAGTCCGTTTATCCGGCGGAAATTATCCTTTTTTTTTTTTTTAAGGCAAACTCGCCGATTCGGCTTATTCAACATTTTCTCTCTGTCTCTGTCTTTCTGTCTGTCTCTCTGTCTGTCTCTCTGTCTCTGTCTCTGTCTCTGTCTCTCTCTGTCTCTCTCTCTCTCTGTCTCTCTCTCTCTCTCTCTCTCTCTCTCTCTCTCTCTCTCTCTCTCTCTCTCTCTCTCCCTGAAGATATCCTCAGGAAGGTAAACACTGCGGCGAGAATATCATTCCAGTAGGCTGGCCCAGAGTAACCGTGTTGCCTGGGCTCATGTTATTCACGATCGAGACAAGAGACCGGGAGCTCGAGCAGCCGTTATCCTGGAATCCCCTGGCATGCCAGAAAGAAAAACTGGCCACCCTACCCGTCACTGGGAAGAATAAAAAGGGCCCCACGAGGGGTGAGGCTAGTCATTCGTACATCCTGGTAAAAACTTGCCAGTCTTCTCGCTCGCTATCTGACGCTAATAAAATTTGCTACCGATTATGTGTGTGTGTATGTGACTGCAATATTAGTGGCGGAATTAGAATTCTCCATAGCTGTGGATGAAGTTAAATCGTACTTTATCTACCGCGTTACTTTAAACATTTCCCGTATTTTATGTGCCAAGTCGGTTTTGTCGGTAGTGTCACCATATTGAGAATACAGTCAAACTGTAGTCCAGTAACTGTATAAAGAGTGTTGCTGTAGCTTCAGCAGACGTACCATGTACGATAATTTGCTTAACTGTATTTATGGGTACCTGTACCTGAATAAACTTACATAAAGTGATATAGACTGGTTAATACCTACGACGTTTTTTGCTTTTTTTTTTTCCTCGGCGGGTAGGCTTGGGGATGCCTGCCAGGCCGCCGTAGATCCACAACAGTGACTACACAAGATACCAGACCCGCATAGCATCCGGCTCGTCGGATTCCCGTGGTAGAGTACCCAGTCTTCACATGGTCAAGCAACAGCAGGACTGCTTCCTCTGCCATCTGCCTGAGACACTCCCCTCTAGCTGGGTTCCATGATACTGGTGAAAGTCCTTCATTCGTGTGCTTTGTAAGCGAACTCCTATGAGAATTTAGTCTTAGTCCTCTGAAAACTGTACCAGAAATCCGGTTCAGTTTGTTCTGTCTCGTAGCAAAAAAACATAAACAAAAAACATCAATCATTCTAATACATGACACTTGTCTCCTGTAGCTGTCTTGGCCACCGTAGGTGCCGGTCTGACACACGAGAAGCTACCGTAGGTGCGATCTGACACGCCATATTGAAATCGCGTGGTGTTCGAACCCATAGCAAATGAATCCTAAGACTCGTGTTTTCAAACATGACCCGTTCCATGGTTTGTTTGCTATCGTGTTGTTGCGATTTGGCGAGTCCATGTTGCTGGAAAGTGCTAAGGACAGGCGGGCTGCAGTTCTACATACGTTTTCTTCCCTCTAGTTCTCCTGACGTTTCGAGAAAGAATGTGGGAAAAAAAATGTTGTTATGCTGTAGAAAGGATGGAGCTACCATGGAGGCACCACTGATAAACCATTCATATCATGAGTCGCCACTGTTCCCTACCCATCATGGGTAGGACGCTACCCATCATGGATAGGATTTATCCCCTGATTGAGCAAGCTATGTCCCTGACTTGCTCAACGCGTGTCGTATGTCTTTGAGTGGTGTCCTCTGACACGTGTGGGTCCTGTTTCGTCCTGAGCAGATTAGGTTAGATTAGTCAGGAAACAGGACAAGTGCTTCCTGACGCGGGTCTTAGTCAAATAATGACCCGCCATTGGAGCTTTTTTACCTATGTGGCCGAGGCCTTCCTCTGGCTTACCCTTCCACCCCTTTAAAAATTAAGGTTATCTGTAAATACTAGCCTGACCAGGTGATTCCCTGGAACTAGTAAGTGATCGGGCTGCGTCACTTTACACCTGACTTTACGTAACCACTTTAATGAGCAATTTCCTGTTAAGTGTTAAGGCGCGCGAGGTGACGTGATGCACCATTGTAATTGTTACACCAAGGACGACACCACGCAATATATATATGTTTTTTTCCTTGTTCTCATCAATTTATTGCCCCTCCCTTTCTCTGTTCACACCGTCTCTCTCTCTCTCTCTCTCTCTCTCTCTCTCTCTCTCTCTCTCTCTCTCTCTCTCTCTCTCTCTCTCTCTCTCTCTCTCTCTCTCTCTCTCTCTCTCTCTCTCTCTCTCTCTCTCTCTCTCTCTCTCTCTCTCTCTCTCTCTCTCTCTCTCTCTCTCTCTCTCTCTCTCTCTCTCTCTCTCTCTCTCTCTCTCTCCCCCAGGAAAGTCAATGTCAGGGAGATTCAAGGATCAAATTCTTCGTATCAGCCAGCGAGGTTCATTCCATGTACATTATTATTATTATTATTATTATTATTATTATTATTATTATTATTATTATTATTATTATTATTATTATTATTATTATTATTATTACTATTTATTGATTTAAAAAGCAAGCAGTAAAGAAAAAGCAGAGGGTCCCCATTCCAACCATAGATGTAGTACTTCCCTATTTATATATATATATATATATATATATATATATATATATATATATATATATATATATATATATATATATATATATATATATATATATATATACGATTGAATCATAGTAAATCACGTTTAACTGAGTTAAAAACAACACACTTGTATCAGTGTTATTACAAGAGCACCTGGGGCGTGATTTACCTGATTTCACTTATTGAAACATCAGTATTATTATTGTTATTATTATTTTATTATTATTATTATTACTATCAAAGGGAGCGCTAAACCCAAGGGATTATACAGCGCCTGTGGGATGGGGTGGGGGGGGGTGTGTGGAAGGTATTCAGGCTTAATTCAGGGAACTGGAGCACAGATCCAATTCCCTAGATCAAGAGCCCCTCACCAGCATCAAGGAACCTCTCTTGAAGGGAAGAAACATCAATAACCATGATATTTAAATCAAACTTGCTCTGTTCATTTCCAAATCCTGATATTTTTTTATGTATATAAATTAAAGGTAGAGCTGGACACGTCGAACACATTATTATATAATTTCCATTATTCCAGTCAGTTCTTTTCCCCCATTGTTTTTTTCCTACTTGTACTCCTGTGGTTCCAGATTCATGGGACACTCCTGCAGATCGTGTGGTTTTTCTTCTGGCTGGATCACAGATGCTTGTCCTGGCGTTCCTCTCTGTTCCTGGAACCCACGCGTTTTTTTTTTTCAGTGGATCACTTCTACGTCTTTTTTTATTGTAATGTTTGACTAATCTTCAGATGTAATGTTGTGTAAGCTTATTCAGGTATAGGTACACATGAATACAGTTGCATAAATTATCATACATAGCACATTGTGTGTAGATTTCTAGGTTAACCCTTGGAAAGTCAGACACGTGTATTATAATTTTCTTTGCACTGATAAAAAAATTGATGCGACATGTGTTGTAATAAAGTTGGTAGAATTACCGACAATATGTAAAGTAAAAGGACACAAGTGCAACTAATGTGACATTATATTGTGGCAACGTTTCGCTCTCCAGGAGCTTTATCAAGCCGTTACAAACAATGTGGACCCTCTGTGTCCATGTATTGTTTGTAATGGCTTGATAAAGCTCCTGGAGAGCGAAACGTTGCCACAATAAAATGTCACATTAGTTGCACTTGTGTCCTTTTATGTGACATGTGTTGTTGAGGTGGGAGTGAACGACATATGCATGACCCCTGGCTGAGGTGCACGTTTCCAGCAACATTCCTGGCAAGGCGGCGGTGGTGGTGGTGTGCACAAGTGCACTCTGTTGCTCTCCCTCATGCTGCTGTCACTACCAGGTCACGCATTACACTGCAAATATGTGTACCTTGTAGCCATCGATCATCGCCGGGAGAGTGTCATACATTCAGGTCTGCTCGGAGTACAGTAAGAGTAGCACTATTTCCCCTGCAGGGTAAAAATTGTATATCTGATAGTGTGGCAGAAACCTGTGAATGATGAACGTTGTTGTGGCATTGTAACGAGCATTGTTGTGGCATTGTAACGAGCATTGTTGTGGCATTGTAACGAGCATTGTTGTAATGATCATTGTGGTATCATTTTTCAGAGAGGATGGTGGTGGCGGTGGTAGTGGTGTTGGCTACACTCACGCTGCACCTAGCGGTAAGTACACTCACTCCTGCAATCATTGATTTAATCTGCTTATGTTAAGAGATAAACCCGTGTGGTGGGTCATTCACCACCTCGAGCGGTTGAGAGAAGGGGCAGCAGACTCGACCCTCTTTCGCTAGCTAGATTTAGAAAGTAGATATACAGCACTGGTTTGGTTATAGAGTTGTGGATGAGTGGAATGAACTCCCGAGTAGAGTAATTGAGACAAAAATCGTGGGTAACTTTAAAAATGGGTTAGACAGGTACATAAGTGTGTGTGTGTGTGTGTGTGTGTGTGTGTACTCACCTATTTGTACTCACCTATTTGTGGTTGCAGGGGTCGAGTCACAGCTCCTGGCCCCGCCTCTTCGCTGATTGCTACTAGGTCCTCTCTCTCCCTGCCCCATGAGCTCTATCATACCTCGCCTTAAAACTATGTATGGTTCCCGCCTCCACTACGTCACTTTCTAGGCTGTTCCACGGCCTGACTACTCTATGACTGAAGAAATACTTCCTAACATACCTTTGATTCATCTGAGTCTTCAACTTCCAATTGTGACCTCTTGTGTCTGTGTCCCTTCTCTGGAACATCCCGTCTTTGTCCACCTTGTCTATTCCGCGCAGTATTTTATATGTCGTTATCATGTCTCCCCTGACCCTCCTGTCCTCCAGTGTCCTCAGGCCGATTTCCCTCAACCTTTCTTCGTAGGACAATCCCCGTAGCTCTGGGACTAGTCTTGTTGCAAACCTTTGCACTTTCTCTAATTTCTTGACGTGCTTGACTAGGTGTGGATTCCAAACTGGTGCTGCATACTCCAGTATGGGCCTGACGTAAATGGTATACAGAGTCTTAAACGAATCCTTACTGAGGTATCGGAACGCTATCCGTAGGTTTGCCAGGCGCCCGTATGCTGCAACAGTTATCTGATTGATGTGCGCCTCAGGAGATATGCTCGGTGTTATACTCACCCCCAGATCTTTTTCCTTGAGTGAGGTTTGCAGTCTTTGGCCATCTAAACTATATTGTGTCTGCGGTCTTCTTTGCCCTTCCCCAGTCTTCATGACTTTGCATTTGGCAGGGTTAAATTCAAGGAGCCAGTTGCTGGACCAGGCTTGTAGCCTGTCCAGGTCTCTTTGTAGTCCTGCCTGATCCTCATCCGATTTGATTCTTCTCATTAACTTCGCATCATCTGCAAACAAGGACACTTCTGAGTCTATCCCTTCCGTTATGTCGTTCACATATACCAAGAACAGCACAGGTCCTAGGACTGACCCCTGTGGAACCCCGCTCGTCACAGGCGCCCACTCTGACACCTCGTCGCGTACCATGACTGGTTGTTGCCTCCCTGTCAGATATTCTCTGATCCATTGCAGTGCCTTTCCTGTTATGTGTGCCTGATCTTC
Organism: Cherax quadricarinatus; assembly: GCF_038502225.1. Lineage (NCBI taxonomy): Eukaryota > Metazoa > Arthropoda > Malacostraca > Decapoda > Parastacidae > Cherax > Cherax quadricarinatus. Next base: position 24,936,913 of record NC_091324.1, on the reverse strand, counting down.
TAGCTTTTGCAGTAACCTCTTGTGAGGAACTGTGTCGAAGGCCTTCTTGCAGTCCAAAAATATGCAGTCGATCCACCCCTCTCTCTCTTGTCTTACTTCTGTCACCTTGTCATAAAACTCTAGTAGGTTTGTGACACAGGATTTTCCTTCCCTGAAACCGTGCTGGTTGTCAATTATACACTTGTTTCTTTCCAGGTGCCCCACCACTCTCCTCCTGATGATCTTCTCCATGACCTTGCATACTATACACGTTAGTGATACAGGTCTGTAGTTTAGTGCCTCACGTCTGTCTCCCTTTTTAAAAATTGGGACTACATTTGCCATTTTCCATACCTCAGGGAGTTGCCCAGTTTAAAATGATGTGTTGAAGATCTTTGTTAATGGCTCACACAATATCTCTGCTCCCTCTTTAAGGACCCATGGAGAGATGTTGTCTGGTCCCACCGCCTTTGAGGTGTTACGTTCGCATAGCAGCTTCTTCACCTCTTCCTTGGTTATATGTACCTCATCCAGCACTTGCTGGTGTGCCCCCCTGTTCTGATTTCCTGGAGTCCTACTGGTTTCCACTGTAAATACCTCTTTAAATCTTGTGTTGAGCTCCTGACATACCTCTTGGTCGTTTCTTGTGAATTCCCCATCACCCTTCCTCAGTCTGATTACCTGGTCCTTGACTGTTGTTTTCCTCCTGATGTGGCTGTACAACAGCTTCGGGTCAGTCTTTACTTTTGATGCTATGTCATTTTCATATTGTCTCTGAGCCTCCCTTCTTATCTGTGCATATTCGTTTCTGGCTCTTCTGCTGATTTCTTTATTTTCCTGAGTTCTCTGTCTTCTGTACCTTTTCCATTCTCTAGTACACCTAGTTTTTGCCTTCCTACACCTTTGGGTGAACCAAGGACTCGTTCTGTTCTTCCCATTATTTCTGTTTCCCTTGGGAACAAACCTCTCCTCTGCCTCCTTGCATTTTGTTGCCACATAGTCCGTCATTTCTTGTACTGGTTTTCCTGTCAGTTCCCTCTCCCACTGAATGTCTTGAAGGAAGTTCCTCATGCCTGAGTAGTTCCCCCTTTTGTAGTTTGGTTTTTCCCACCCTATTCCTGCTACTCTCTCCACTTGGAGCTCAACTATGTAGTCGAAGCACAGAACCACATGATCACTAGCTCCCAGGGGCCTTTCATACATGATACCCTCGATGTCCGAACTACTCAAGGTGAATACAAGGTCCAGCCTTGCTGGTTCATCCTCTCCTCTCTCTCTGGTAGTGTCTCTAACATGTTGATGCATGAGGTTTTCCAGTACCACATCCATCATCTTGGCTCTCCATGTTTCGGGACCCCCATGGGGCTCCAGGTTTTCCCAGTCAATCTCCTTGTGATTGAAATCACCCATAACTAGTAACTTTGCTCCCCCCATGTGTGCTCTCCTGGCCACCTCGGCTAGTGTGTCGATCATTGCTCTGTTGCTCTCATCGTATTCTTCTCTTGGCCTCCTGCAGTTCTGTGGTGGGTTGTACATTACTGCAATTATCACCTTATGTCCCTCAGACTGGATTGTTCCTACTAAGTAGTCCCTTTCGCCCGTGCCATCCATTCCTTCCATTTTCTCAAAACCCCACTGGTTTTTAATGAGCAGTGCAACTCCTCCTCCCCCTCTCCTCCCTCTGTCTTTCCTGAGGATTTGATATCCGGACGGAGTTTTGTTTCTGTGAGTGCTATTATGTCTGGGGATGTCTCCTTGATTCTTTCGTGCCACTCCTCATACTTGTTTGTTATTCCATCTGCATTTGTATACCACACCTTCAACTTCTTTTCTAAGACTGTGGTCTGGGAGGTATATTGGAGTTGGGGAAGTGGGAGACCTGGTAAGGAACTATGGGTTGTTGCTGTGGGGGTGGAGTTTGTAATGTAGTGGGTGGGGGCATTGGATGTGTGTGTGTGTGTGTGTGTGTGTGTGTGTTGGGTGAACGGAAACTAAGTCACAGGAAAAAAGCCACCAAGAAGTTAGGTGTAGAAATATACCTAGTTGGACGAATCTTATTGTGGCTAGCTGGTCCAGTGGCTAACTCGACGGTCTGGAGTTTTGAGACTCTCTGACCGCGGGTTCAAATCCCGCCCGTGGTATGGTTTTTTTAAGATAGGTTTGCCGACCCTTTGTCTAACTAAAAACAAATGCGACTTTTTTTTCCCCCTGTGGCTTTTTTTTCTTACTTGGATTCGTGAGTTGGACCTGCTTAGCATGGGTCAGTAGGCCTACTGCAGTGCTCCTTCTTTTATGTTACCTGCACTCACCTCAAAGTGTGTAACTTGGTCTGTGTATCTCCGTTTTGTTGCCAGTATTTGAACTTTGAATATATTGACCGTCAATCATAGGTCTAAATAATAGATATATAAGAAATATCAAAAACACATTTCTGGGCTATAAATCTAAAGCACACAATAGTAGGCCTACCTTTGCAAAGAATTTTTTTCCCAAGGAACGCAGTTTTTCAACGCTCATACACATGTAATCAAAATTCCAGGATTTTCTAAGATGTGCACGCATTGTATTTCCTGGAAAGTGTCGACACTAAGTTACAGAGCACTTCCCGGCAGGCGACACTGTCACACTGTCACGACACTGTCACATGTCACGACACTGTCACATGTCACGACACTGTCACACTTTATAATAATACTGGCAAAATTACCGACAGTATGTTAGGTACAAGGACACAAGTGCAACTAATGTGACATTTTATTGTAGCAACGTTTCGCTCTCCAGGAGCTTGGTCAGGCTGCTGGAGAGTGAAATTTTTCCACAATAAAACGTCGCATTACTTGCACTTGTATCCTTGCACCTAACGCAATCAACAGTGTCAAGGATATGTATCTCCGGTGAAAGTGTTGCGGGGATCATAGGTAAGTTGTAAGTCAAAGCTACGCGTGCACTCATCATGTGTGCACTGATCAAGACACTTGTTCACAGATCAACACGGAGGCTGGAACTAGCCACGGTAGGTCAACATCAAAGTAAGAAACCCTTGGCGCAGTGTTACCTAAATAATTGTCAACATCACTTCACCCTTGTATCATCGTCCACTCGACCCGCTCTCACACTGGGCTTCCCATACTGTATGGAAACAGTATGGGCTCACCTTTTCTCTCGCATCCACCCTCTTATATCCAAACTTCTGCTAAACACTCTAGCACATGAGTAAATAGAATTATCAAAGGGTATTGCTTGGGTATCGTTGAAAATTGGGTTGGGTAAATGTTTTTTTAGTGGGATGGATTGTGAAGGACCTGCCTAGTGTGGGCCAACAGGCCTGCTGCAATGTTCCTCCTTTCTTGTGTTCTTATGTTCTTAAATCCAGTGTTAGAGTGTTCATACCTCTTCATATTCATTGCCTATAATCTTACTAATCACAGAAACACATAGGAACTTGAAGATTAGTGTATACTGAATGTTAGAAGCAGTTTGTAAGATTTAGCTGCCATCTTACATATTAGCGAGACGGAAGAGAATAGGAATCCTGCCAGAGGGCAAAACGTTTAATAGGCTTTCATTTGACGCTCGTATGAGAGGACACTAACAGCAGCTTGCTAACTGTAAGATTATGCAAGCTAGGATTTATACCAGTAAATCCTCAATACATTAATACATTGCATTAAATCATCAGTACACATACAACAAATCAGCATGAACGCGCTAAACGTTACAGCAGTCGCCCTTGACTGCTCGGAGTGAAGCAGCAGGTCGGCGATACAATACATACATGGAAAAAGCGCTAAACCCGTAAAGGGTTTGATTCAAGGAAAGGGAAAGGGGGAGCTCCAATTTCTGGGATGTGGAGAACGTCACTATCAGAGAAAAGGTAATTCTGGGAAGCCTTCGTCTTCAGTATGGTCACACCCCAGATATTTTAACTTAGCTACGTAGGGTAATTTTCCCGGAGTTTCATAGACTTAAAAGACGACCATTCATCAGTTTTAAAGACTTTCTACTCTGGGTTATAATTCCAGGAGTTTAAATTAATTCTCAGGAAGTATATAGTGTTTTCATTAATTCTAGGAGGTACAGAAGCAGTGCTTGTATACCCAGGAGGCATACAAGTAGTGATTGTATACCCAGGAGGCATACAAGTAGTGCTTGTATACCCAGGAGGCATACAAACAGTGCTTGCATACTTACCGATTTCCATTCTTTGATGGGTAATGTGAAGTAGAGAGTTACCAGTGTTACCTTGGTGCATCAAGGACAGGTATGGGGGTAGTGGAGGGCAGGTATGGAGGGAGTGAAGGAGAGGTATGGAGGGAGTAGAGGGCGGGTATGGTGGTAGTGGAGGGCAAGTATGGAGGGAGTGGAGGGCAGACATGAAGGGAATGGAGGGCAGACATGAAGGGAGTGGAAGGCAGGTATGGAGGGAATGGAGGGCAGGTATGGTGGTAGTGGAGGGCAGGTATGGAGGGAGTGGAGGGCAGTGTGACCCCGGATGTCTCCCTGACCTCAGTGGTGGGTGGCTCATCTCCATCAATGCCTCCCTCCCTCCCCCTCCCTCCCTCCCTCCCCCCTCCCTCCCCCCTCCCTCCCCCCCCCTCCCTCCCTCCCCCTCCCTCCCTCCCTCCCCCCTCCCTCCCTCCTTCACTCTTCATCCCACCTGTTTGTCTCCCATCTCTGTCACACTTGCTCGCTCCTCCCTCCTTCATCGCACCTAAGGACATAAGAATATAAGAAAGAAGGAGCAGTGCAGTAGGCCAACTGGCCCATGCTAGGCAGGTCTAACTCAGACCCACCCACAACCACTCATGTATTTGTCTAACCTATTACTAAAACTACACAACGTTTTAGCTTCAATGACGCTACTCGGGAGTTTGTTCCACTTATCCACAACTCTATTACCAAACCATTGCTGTCGTATATCCTTTCTAAATCTAAATTTTTCCAACTTGAAACCATCGCTGCGAGTCCTGTCTTAGGTATGTTTAGCACGTTATTTACATCCTCTTTATTTATTCCTGGTTTCAATGTATAGTCCTCAATCATATCTCCCTGTTTGCTGCTCCTTCCCTACTTCACACCTTGCTACTCAGTCCTCCTCAATTTTTAACCTTATTTGTCTCTTCTCCATCATCTACGACGTTCTGGTCAGCCCACCAAAAGTTCCAGCTGTGGGTCATCGCGTCAGAAAACACTTGTCTTGTTTCCTGACGAACCTAGCCTATTCTAATCTAACCTAACCTAACCTTACCAAACCTGACCTAACTTAACCTAACCTAACCTAACCTAACCTAACCTAACCTAACCTTATCTGACCTAACTTAACCTAACCTAACCTAACCTAACCTGACCTGACCTAACCTAACCTAACCTAACCTAACCTAACCTTACCTAACCTGACCTAACTTAACCTTACCTGACCTGACCTGACCTAACCTAACCTAACCTAACCTAACCTAACCTAACCTTACCTAACCTAACCTTACCTAACCTGACCTAACTTAACCTTACCTAACCTAACCTAACATAACCTAACCTAACCTAACCTAACCTAACCTAACCTAACCTGACCTAACTTAACCTAACCTAACCTGACCTAACTTAACCTAACCTAAACTGACCTAACTTAACCTAACCTAACCTAACCTTACCTAAATTTAGGGAACCTTGTTGCCACCACTTGTAAGAATATAAGCAAATGGTAGATCCAGATTACCATCAGACAAGGACCACAACATCACCACCACAGTATCACCACCACCACAACATCACTACCTCCACCAGCACCACTACAGCATCACCACCACCACCACCACAACATCACCACCTCCACCACCACAGCATCACCACCACCACTACAGCATCACCACCATGGCATCACCACCACCACCACCACAGCATCGCCACCACCACCACGGCATCACCACCACCACAGCATCGCCACCACCACCACAGCATCACTACCTCCTTCACCACCACAGTATCACCACCACGGCATCACCACCACCACAGCATCGCCACCACCACCACAGCATCACTACCTCCACCACCACAGCATCACCACCACGGCATCACCACCTTCACCACCACGGCATCACCACCTCCACCACCACCACAGCATCATCACCACCACAGCATCATCACCACCACCACCTCCACCACAGCATCGCCACCACAGCATCAACTCTCAAAGATGCTTACCATTCTGACATTCAGTACACCAGTCACGAGACACTGACCTTCTTGAGGACCAGGGTCAGTAGTTGTAGTAGTGGCAGTGGTAGTAATGGCTGCAGTAATTGTAGTAGTAGTAGTGGCTGCTGTAGTAATAGTAGCAGTGGTAGTAGTAGTAATAGTAGTGGTAGCTACAGTAGAAGTAATAGTAGTAGACGTAGTAGTAGCAGCAGCAGTAGTGAAAGCGTTGGTACTTCTAGTAGTAGAAGTAGTAGTAATAGTAGTAGTAGTTTTAGTGGTGGTAGTAGTATTAATAGTAGTAGTAGAAACAATGAGAAAGTAACAGCAGTACTCTCTATTTACAACCACCAACTTATCTTCAGAGAACTATTATTCACAATACTGTCTTCTACTTTAATAATAATAATAATAATAATAATAATAATAATAATAATAATCTTTACTTCTACATGTACAAGGTATACAGACCATAGCTGACATCAGTGACACTACTATATAGAAAGCCTCTTGTTATGCAGATCATTTAGGGCAAATTAGGTTAATTATGTCCCCAGGATGCGACCCACACCAGTCCACTAACATCCAGGTACCTATTTGACTGATAAGTGAACAGGGACAGCAGGTGTCTTAAGGAAACACATCCTAATGTTTCCACCCGCACCGGGGATCGACCCCCGGACCTCAGTGTGTGACCTGAGTGCGCTACCAACGGTTGCAATACGTTAGAATACGTCTTTGATAAATAAAACACATTTCCAACACTTGCGTATTTTTATTGCGTAGATGTTTCGTCTGTACGATGGGATTCATTAGTCTGATAAACGTAAATGCTGCCCTGGAAGCACTAGTATTGACGTTATCAGTAGGTCGTCTCCCTCAGTGGGAGGCAGTCAGTCTGTCAAGTCCATAAACCACTTCATGTGGTTCGCTGGTATCGTCCCGGCCCGGGTCTTGTCCAGTTGGTGACCCCGACCATAGGCAAGCGGCCAGACCTTATATACTAGAAGTGAGCGTGGGCCACGCTCACTTCTGACGTCATCTTCAACTTCTTCATTTCACCTCTAGTATATAATGTCTGGCTGCTTGCCTGTGCTTTAGGCTTGAGGGCCTGACTACCTCCCACCGACGGGTGACGGACTAATGATCACGTCATTACTACGACTGCCCCCAATGCAGCATTCACCTGTTTACGACTGAGGAAGACTCTGGAACAGGTGAAGCGTCTAGGCAATAAAGGTACTCAGGTGATGCAATTTTTTTTTGTATTTATCAACGTGTCGGTACTGCATATTACCAGTAATATCATAATTTCTTACTACAACTACTACTGCTTCTACTACTACAACTACTACTGCTTCTACTACTACTACTACTACTACTACTACTACTACTACTACTACTACTACTACTACTACTACTACTACTACTACTGCTACTGTTGCTGCTGCTGTCCTTTCTTTTTCTCACTCAGTTGGGATCTGACAATGGTCCAGGACAGAACGAAACCTCAATTAGCGTTCGTCAAATAAGTGATTTTTTTTTTTGTAAATCGTTACAACTACAGTGTGTCTTTTTGATTCTTCCACTGTCAGTTATTTATAGATCTGCAAGGTTGAGGGACTGATTATCTCAACTTCTACTGTCTCCAGTTTTAGCACCTTCAAATTAACTCTTCACTGAATCGATAAAACCATTGATTGGCGACACTGCTTCAAATAAAGACACCCTGGTGTCCCCAACGGCTCTGCGCAATAGCATCAAACCTACCGTTAACAACAGTAGCAGCGTTGACAACAGTAGCAGCGTTAACAACAGTAGCTGCGTTGACAACAGTAGCTGCGTTGACAACAGTAGCTGCGTTGACAACAGTAGCTGCGTTGACAACAGCAGCGTTAACAACAGTAGCAGCGTTAGCAACAGTAGCTGCGTTGACAACAGTAGCTGCGTTGACAACAGTAGCAGCGTTAACAACAGTAGCAGCGTTAACAGTAGCTGCGTTGACAACAGTAGCTGCGTTGACAACAGTAGCTGCGTTGAGAACAGTAGCAGTGTTAACAGTAGCAGCGTTAACAACAGTATCTGCATTAACAACAGTAGCTGAGTTAACAACAGTAGCAGCGTTAACAACAGTAGCTGCATTAACAACAGTAGATGCATTAACAACAGTAGCTGCGTTAACAACAGTAGCTGCGTTAACAACAGTAGCAGCGTTAACAACAGTAGCTGCGTTGACAACAGTAGCTGCGTTGACAGCCGTAGCTGCGTTGACAACAGTAGCTGCGTTGACAACAGTAGCTGCGTTAACAACAGTATCAGCGTTAACAACAGTAGCTGCGTTGACAACAGTAACTGGCCAACAACAACAATAGCAGCAGCACTCACACTATCACAAGCAGCAGCAGGTCCAAGGAATGCCTGCCGCGCAGGTCGCGACTTGACTGACCCTGAGCCGGATACCAGCCGATAACCGGTGGCCTTCCTGACCTGCCTGGACTGGCGAGCAAACGAGGAGCAGGATTATGAGTGTCCTGACTCATGCCTGTCCTACAGTAAGCACCATGCGTACCTTCCTGAGGTGTTGTGCTTTGCATACAAGAACAGGTGGCGCACATCCTCTTGTACTTGTGATTTATGTACGGTGTCGGGGTGGGGGGAGGACGCGTGTCCTAAACTCTCTCTCTCTCGCCTCCATAAGAGACCATCGTCCAGCCCATGACGCAACAAGCCCCGTTGTTGTGCTTGACGTCACTCCCACATTTAAAACAGCCTTGAAAACACCCAGGAAAGTCGATACTTAGCTAATGTTGTGAAGTAACGACAGCAATTGGCTGCTATGAAACCTCTATTAAGCTTTTGTAGTGATCTTATTTATTTTTTGTTTACGTCTAGGGCTGACAGTGTCAAACGTATGTGTGTGTGTGTTTGAATTAGGTGTATATAAGTAGGATATAGTGTGATACGATGATATTCTAAAGCAGGCTTGATCCCTAGCTGGAGCAGGAGAGAGCGTCTGCTTGCCACACACCGGCTCACCACAGGGCTTATCACCTTCGTCAGGAGACATTTCTCCTGACGTGTCAAATACCACAAACTTCAGTTGGTCGGTCAATAACAATCTCCCGGTGATTGCTTACCGTTCCCTAGTACGATTCTAACACAAGAGCCTGTAAAGTATTTCGTACTCTTGTAGGATTTCCGTTCTTGTCATTGTCTCGTGAACAAGTAAGACTTTCTTCTTTGTTTAGAGTCCTGAGCTTCAGTCACATGCGTAATGTTTTCTAGTTTACGAGAACTGATTCAAGAATTCAGGGCTGGACAACGACGACGGCTGGAAACATTATAACAGACATATGCACAATCTGGTGGCCATCTGGCAGCATTCCCTGAGGGTCAGCCCACACGAGAGAGACAACTGGCTGTGGTAACTGACCTCTCACTTCCCCTTGGTGAGAGGTCACTACCCTGGGGTACTCTAAGAATCCTGGAACGCCACCAGTTTTCCCTCTTCCTCCCTGAGAATGTATTCGCGTGTGTGTCTAATTATGGGCTTTTATATTCAACTCTTGGAACTGCTTCGTAACTTTGTTCACCATGATCGGTTTCTTGCGTGTTTGCATTTATTTAAAACCATTGACGGGTGTAGCCTCTACCTTATCCTCATCTCCTTCATTCCACTTCTGTTACTCCTAACACTAACCGTTGCTCTTGCCCACTCCTATCATTCCTGTCACCGTTCTTCCATCTTATGGGTCAGTCTCTAGTGAGACACCGTGTCAAAGTCCTTCATACAGCTCAAGAATAAGCAGTCGACCTATCCACTCTTTCCTGTTCAGTAGTACCAAGATAAAAAAAGAAAAATATACATAAATATAATTTCATATAAAGAAATTAATTTAGAAGCAAACATACACTAGTTTGTAATCTTTCTCCGGTTTTAAAATTATCTACAGTAGAGAGCCTCTCTCTTCTCTTTATGAATCAAGATCTCTCTAGATGCTTAACCATTCTAAGTATTTTTCCCATCACATCTACTACCACTTCCACCACCATCATTACCTCTACCACCATTACTCCACTTCCTTCTTCCCTTGTTTGTCCCGTCTCTCTGTAGTGTGCGTGTCAGTGAAGCTGGCTGGTAGTTTAAGTCCTCCTGCATATCTCATTGCTTTCATATTGACTCACGAAATCGTAATGACACGATTGCAACCAAACCACACCGCGGGTGGGGTTAAAACCCGCAAACAGAGAGTCACAAAACTCCTGACTCTCTGATCGCGGGTTCGAACCCCCACCCGTGGTATGGTTTGGGTTTTTCATATTGGTTCAACGTTTACTGTTTTCCGAGCCCCTGCTAACTGGCTAATATTTAGTAGTTTGTAAATCGTTGTTATAGATTTGCAGTGTTTAAGTTTTTTTTGTTTTTTCAGTGCCCATGGTGCTGTATTATCTGGCTCCATAATCTATTGTGCTTAGATATCTTAAATGCTAAAGCACTACTTCCTCTCTTGCTTTGATGTTTTCCTTTTTTTGTGATAGTGCATGTTAAGATGTGTTGGAACTGTCAGTTACACAGAGAGGGACAGGATTCCCTGCAAGCAGGTGTCCATTCATGTGTAAGACGAGCATGCCCTATCTTTAATCTGCAGAGAGACTCGTCTGTCATAGTGCTGATTGATGCCGTCAGTGATAGGGTTGATGGCCACCGCTGAACGAGGTATCACTTGACAAAGATCCGTGTCGGGTCATTTTGTCCTGACGAACGCAATTACAGCAACCCGAGTGGTCGCGAGCCATGATGGGGGGACGGACGGGCAAGGATGGGGCATCAACTCTCCCCACCCTACATCGTCCCCCTTCCCATAAACCCTAGCCCCTACCTACCTGGGCACCTCAGCAGGTGCGTCTGCAACACTCCACCAGGAGTAGTGGTCGTGATAGCTAGTTCCTGTTGGATCCACCCGCGGTGTTACTCCTTTTCTCTGAAGTCGCCCGCGAGAGGAATGTGTACTCACCTATTTGTACTCACCTATTTGTGGTTGCAGGGGTCGATTCTTAGCTCCTGGCCCCGCCTCTTCACCGGTTGCTACTGGGCCCTCTCTCTCCCTGCTCCATAGCTTTATCAAACCTCGTCTTAAAACTGTGTATGGTTCCTGCCTCCACTACGTCATTTTCTAGGCTATTCCACTGCCTTACAACTCTATGACTGAAGAAATACTTCCTAATATCTCTCTGACTCATTTGTGTCTTCAACTTCCAATTATGGCCTCTTGTTTCTGTGTCCCCTCCCTGGAACATCCTGTCTTTGTCCACCTTGTCTATTCCACGCAGTATTTTATATGTCGTTATCATGTCTCCCCTGACCCTCCTGTCCTCCAGTGTCGTCAGGCCGATTTCCCTTAATCTTTCTTCATAGGACATTCCCCTTAGCACTGGAACTAACCTTGTCGCAAACCTTTGTACTTTCTCTAGTTTCTTGACGTGCTTTATCAAGTGCGGGTTCCAAACAGGTGCTGCATACTCCAGTATAGGCCTGACATACACGGTGTACAGTGTCTTGAACGATTCCTTACTAAGGTATCGGAATGCTGTTCTCAGGTTTGCCAGGCGCCCATATGCTGCAGCAGTTATCTGATTGATGTGTGCTTCCGGAGACATGCTCGGTGTTATACTCACCCCAAGATCTTTCTCCTTGAGTGAGGTTTGCAGTCTTTGGCCACCTAGCCTATACTCCGTCTGTGGTCTTCTGTGCCCTTCCCCTATCTTCATGACTTTGCATTTGGCAGGATTAAATTCGAGAAGCCATTTGCTGGACCAGGTGTCCAGTCTGTCCAGGTCTCTTTGAAGTCCTGCCTGGTCCTCATCAGATTTAATTCTCCTCATTAACTTCACATCATCTGCAAACAGGGACACTTCTGAGTCTAACCCTTCCATCATGTCGTTCACATATACCAAAAATAGCACTGGTCCTAGGACCGACCCCTGTGGGACCCCGCTCGTCACGGGTGCCCACTGTGATGCATCATTACGTACCATGACTCGTTGTTGCCTCCGTGTCAGGTATTCTCTGATCCATTGCAGTGCCCTTCCTGTTATATGCGCCTGATGCTCTAGCTTCTGCACTAATCTCTTGTGAGGAACTGTGTCAAAGGTCTTCTTGCAGTCCAAGAAGATGCAATCAACCCACCCCTCTCTCTCGTGTCTTACTTCTGTTATTTTATCATAAACTCCAGAAGGTTTGTGACACAGGATTTGCCTTCCATGAATCCGTGCTGGTTGGCATTTATACTCTTGTTCCGTTCCAGGTGCTCCACCACTCTCCTCCTGATAATCTTCTCCATAATTTTGCATACTATACACGTCAATGACACAGGTCTATAGTTTAGTGCCTCTTTTCTGTCTCCTTTTTTTAAAAATGGGAACTACATTTGCCGTCTTCCATACCTCAGGTAGTTGCCCAGTTTCCAGGGACATGTTGAAGATTGTGGTAAGTGGCACGCACAACATATCTGCTCCCTCTCTAAGGACCCACGGGGAGATGTCCGGTCCCATTGCCTTTGAGGTATCGATGTCCCTTAGCAGTTTCTTCACCTCCTCCTCATCTGTATGTATGTCGTCCAACACTTGTTGGTGTATTCCTTGCTGGTGTCCCCATCTGGTCTGTCCCCCCAGAGTCCTTCCTGTCTCTACTGTAAATACTTCCTTAAATCTCGTGTTGAGCTCCTCACATACCTCTTGATCGTTTCTTGTGAGTTCTCCACCTTCTTTCCTCAGCCTTATCACCTGGTCCTTGACTGTTGTCTTCCTCCTAATGTGGCTATACAGCAGTTTCGGGTCAGATTTGACTTTCGATGCTATGTCGTTTTCATACTGTCGCTGGGCCTCCCTCCTTATCTGTGCATACTCGTTTCTGGCTCTTCTACTAATCTCCTTGTTTTCCTGGGTCCTATGCCTCCTGTACCTTTTCCATTCTCTGTTGCACTTAGTTTTTGCCTCCTTACACCTTCGGGTAAACCAAGGACTCGTTTTGGTCTTCCTATTATTTCTGTTTCCCTTGGGAACAAAACTTTCCTCTGCCTCCTTGCACTTTATTGCCACATATTCCATCATCTCGTTTACTGATTTTCCTACCATTTCTCTGTCCCACTGAACCTCCTGCAGGAAGTTTCTCATACCTGTGTAGTCCCCCCTTTTATAGTTTGGCCTGTCCCCTTCAGTTCCTGTTACCTTCTCCACTTGTAACTCTACTATATAATCAAAACTCAGAACCACGTGATCGCTAGCTCCAAGGGGCCTCTCGTAAGTGATGTCCTCAATGTCTGAACTGCTCAGGGTGAACACAAGATCCAGTCTTGCTGGCTCATCCTCCCCTCTTTCTCTGGTTGTGTCCCTGACATGTTGATGCATGAGGTTTTCAAGTACCACATCCATCATCTTGACTCTCCATGTTTCGGGACCCCCATGTGGCTCCAGGTTTTCCCAGTCGATCTCCCTGTGGTTGAAATCGTGTGCGTGTGTGCGTGCGTATGCGTGTGTGTGTGTGTGCGTGTGTGTGTGTGCGTGTGTGTGTGTGCGTGTGTGTGTGTGCGTGTGTGTGTGTGCGTGTGTGTGTGTGTGTGTGTGTGTGTGTGTGTGTGTGTGTGTGTGTGTGTGTGTGTGTGTGTGTGTGTGTGCGGCGTTTGCGCGTTAATCTACTGATACTCGCCTATATATGCCTGCAGAGGTTAGATTTCAGCTCGACACCTGCAAGACCAACGAGATCTTGTAGCGGTTATGAAAAGACCTCGTGAGTACTCATTTGTAGTTGCAGAGATTGATTCATAGCTCCTGGCCCCGCCTCTTCGCTAGTCGCTACTAGATCGTGTGTGTGTGTGTGTGTGTGCACTTAGCTCAGTCTCTTTACCGGCCGTGACCTGGTGTACTCATGCTCACCTCGTGGGCTTATCCTGTTCATTATTAAGGCTGTACTCACCTAGTTGTACTCATCTAGTTGAGGTTGCAGGGGTCGAGTCCAAGCTCCTGGCCCCGCCTCTTCACTGGTCGCTACTAGGTCACTCTCCCTGAACCGTGAGCTTTATCATACCTCTGCTTAAAGCTGTATATGGACCCTGCCTCCACTACATCGCTTCCTGTGTGTGTGTGTGTGTGTGTGTGTGTGTATATACTTTATCTCCACCACTTCTTCATCCAGATTATTCCTCCTTCTGACCACTTTAAGACTAAAACAATGGATTTATGGACATTCCTGTGGCTCATTGTGCCTCTGGTTTCTAATTATTCTCCATGTTCCAGTTTCCTTCTTATTTTACTTGATCTTCCTCCAATTTCGTCAGAGTCAATTCTTTCAGTCTCGCATAGTTCATTTGGCCTCAGCCGGGAATCCCTGTAGTTTTCCTCGTTTTATGACTTACTTTTAAGAGTCGTGAGTTCCACTGTGGTACAGCATACTCCAATGTCGCTGATTTGTCATAGGACTGCACACGGTACATCACTTGTATAAAATCCTACACTCCTTCGGGAGCCATTGCCGGGTCACCACATGGAGAAGACCCGGGCAGGACCCGTCCTAGCACACCTATTCCAACCTGAGCCTTTTGATTTGAGTCGAATATACACAAATAAGACTTCGCTGGGGGTTTCTGAAAGCAGGTATTAGGTTCAGCTACAGTGTATATATCACAGATGTTATTGGTTTATGCAGTGACGCAGGAAGTATATTTAGACGGTATACTTAGTAAGTGGTGCTGGATGAATAAGATACATATCAAACATTTTTCCGAAACGTTTCTTCTGCGCTGCAGGCTTCCTCAGTCGAATGTGAGTGACTAACATGCTGGCATCAGTTAAAAAATAGAGACTGGAGGTGTTCATCCCATTTTACATGAGGGACTGAACACCTCAAACAAGACTGAGAGGACCGAACATCTCAAATCTCAACTGTTTCGGAACTGAAGATACCCGAGTGTTGAACATGTCTTATTTATGAACCTCTCGGTACTATATACCATTATTATTTAAATAGGAAAAGGATTTTAGGACTGTAGAAGGCTTCATTACACCTCAAAACACAAACCACAGTACCTTTCCTAACCCCAATATCTAAGTTTCCTAACACAACTCTTCATGAACCGCAACTCAAGGATGTTGTGCAATCTGCAACACCCATTGATAACCGTAATAACTTTGCTGACTCTTGATAATCTGCTTGACTCATGATAGCCTGCCTGGCCCCTCGAGAACCTGCTTGATCAACCACTATGTTCCATGACCTTTCCCGGTGTTGTCATGAGTGGCTGTGGTCGGTGCTGGTGTTGTCATGAGTGGCTCTGGTCGGTGCTGGTGTTGTCATGAGTGGCTCTGGTCGGTGCTGGTGTTGTCATGATTGGCTCTGGTCGGTGCTGGTGTTGTCATGAGTGGCTCTTGTCGGCGCTGGTGTTGTCATAAGTGGCTCTGGTCGGTGCTGGTGTTGTCATGAGTGGCTCTGGTCGGTGCTGGTGTTGTCATGAGTGGCTCTGGTCGGTGCTGGTGTTGTCATGAGTGGCTCTGGTCGGTGCTGGTGTTGTCATGAGTGGCTCTGGTCGGTGCTGGTGTTGTCATGAGTGGCTCTGGTCGGTGCTGGTGTTGTCATGAGTGGCTCTGGTCGGTGCTGGTGTTGTCATGAGTGGCTCTGGTAGATGCTGGTGTTGTCATGAGTGGCTCTGGTCGGTGCTGGTGTTGTCATGAATGGCTCTGGTCGGTGCTGGTGTTGTCATGAGTGGCTCTGGTCGGCGCTGGTGTTGTCATGATTGGCTCTGGTCGGTGCTGGTGTTGTCATGAGTGGCGCTTGTCGGCGCTGGTGTTGTCATAAGTGGCTCTGGTCGGTGCTGGTGTTGTCATGAGTGGCTCTGGTCGGTGCTGGTGTTGTCATGAGTGGCTCTGGTCGGTGCTGGTGTTGTCATGATTGGCTCTTGTCGGCGCTGGTGTTGTCATAAGTGGCTCTGGTCGGTGCTGGTGTTGTCATGAGTGGCTCTGGTCGGTGCTGGTGTTGTCATGAGTGGCTCTTGTCGGCGCTGGTGTTGTCATAAGTGGCTCTGGTCGGTGCTGGTGTTGTCATGAGTGGCTCTGGTCGGTGCTGGTGTTGTCATAAGTGGCTCTGGTCGGTGCTGGTGTTGTCATGAGTGGCTCTGGTAGATGCTGGTGTTGTCATGAGTGGCTCTGGTCGGTGCTGGTGTTGTCATGAGTGGCTCTGGTCGGTGCTGGTGTTGTCATGAGTGGCTCTGGTCGGTGCTGGTGTTGTCATGAGTGGCTCTTGTCGGCGCTGGTGTTGTCATAAGTGGCTCTGGTCGGTGCTGGTGTTGTCATGAGTGGCTCTGGTCGGTGCTGGTGTTGTCATAAGTGGCTCTGGTCGGTGCTGGTGTTGTCATGAGTGGCTCTGGTAGATGCTGGTGTTGTCATGAGTGGCTCTTGTCGGCGCTGGTGTTGTCATAAGTGGCTCTGGTCGGTGCTGGTGTTGTCATGAGTGGCTCTGGTCGGTGCTGGTGTTGTCATGAGTGGCTCTGGTCGGTGCTGGTGTTGTCATGATTGGCTCTTGTCGGCGCTGGTGTTGTCATAAGTGGCTCTGGTCGGTGCTGGTGTTGTCATGAGTGGCTCTGGTCGGTGCTGGTGTTGTCATGAGTGGCTCTTGTCGGCGCTGGTGTTGTCATAAGTGGCTCTGGTCGGTGCTGGTGTTGTCATGAGTGGCTCTGGTCGGTGCTGGTGTTGTCATAAGTGGCTCTGGTCGGTGCTGGTGTTGTCATGAGTGGCTCTGGCAGATGCTGGTGTTGTCATGAGTGGCTCTGGTCGGTGCTGGTGTTGTCATGAGTGGCTCTGGTCGGTGCTGGTGTTGTCATGAGTGGCTCTGGTAGATGCTGGTGTTGTCATGAGTGGCTCTGGTAGATGCTGGTGTTGTCATGAGTGGCTCTGGTCGGTGCTGGTGTTGTCATGAGTGGCTCTGGTCGGTGCTGGTGTTGTCATGAGTGGCTCTGGTAGATGCTGGTGTTGTCATGAGTGGCTCTGGTAGATGCTGGTGTTGTCATGAGTGGCTCTGGTCGGTGCTGGTGTTGTCATGAGTGGCTCTGGTCGGTGCTGGTGTTGTCATGAGTGGCTCTGGTCGGTGCTGGTGTTGTCATGAGTGGCTCTGGTCGGTGCTGGTGTTGTCATGAGTGGCTCTGGTAGATGCTGGTGTTGTCATGAGTGGCTCTGGTCGGTGCTGGTGTTGTCATGAGTGGCTCTGGTCGGTGCTGGTGTTGTCATGAGTGGCTCTGGTAGATGCTGGTGTTGTCATGAGTGGCTCTGGTAGATGCTGGTGTTGTCATGAGTGGCTCTGGTCGGTGCTGGTGTTGTCATGAGTGGCTCTGGTCGGTGCTGGTGTTGTCATGAGTGGCTCTGGTCGGTGCTGGTGTTGTCATGAGTGGCTCTGGTCGGTGCTGGTGTTGTCATGAGTGGCTCTGGTAGATGCTGGTGTTGTCATGAGTGGCTCTGGTCGGTGCTGGTGTTGTCATGAGTGGCTCTGGTCGGTGCTGGTGTTGTCATGAGTGGCTCTGGTCGGTGCTGGTGTTGTCATGAGTGGCTCTGGTCGGTGCTGGCTTAACCACCACTTAACAAATTCTTGCGTTCTTCACATTGTAACTTCTACTTTCACGCGTATAACGTTTGACATGAAAACACTGGCGTTGGATCAGTGGTTAATGATTGAGCAGCTCTCTTGCTTAGTTCTCTTTCTCCCTCTCTCCGTCGGGCGTGCATGCGTACGGGGGAGGAGGCAGTGTATAAAGAGGGATAAACTAGAGCTCTAGGGCCACCTCCGCTGGATCAACAGTCAACGTAAAAGTCTTGAGTAATAACACGAAAAAATATGTATTAATGCACGGATAATCGGGGAATACAGCGAGGGTATGCCTGGATAAGGCATACACAAAAATACATCCTTAAAAGCAAGTAGTCTACGATTTAGCTGTATAATACAGTAGATGTTGTATTGTTTTCAGTAATTAATTGGCTCCTCTGTATTATAAAGCTTCAAGTTAGATATAGTTAGAACGAAAGTAGAGTTAAAAACTCAAGTGTGTGTGTGGTAGAGTGTGAGTGTATAGTCGTGGGTGTCTGCTGGGATTAACTCTGCTAACACTTTTCTGTCACTAAAGGGGGAAAAACATCTAGATTTATTTCGTTCACTGTGTGATCCGAGGAAGGTGTCCCCCATATCCGACAAACTCACCGCACTCTGCCCTAAATACACACACACACACACACACACACACACACACACACACACACACACATCAGTGAAGAGGCGGGGCCAGGAGCTGAGTCTCGACCCCTGCAACCACAATTAGGTGAGTACAATTAGGTGAGTACACACACACACACACACACACAGTGGGATATACGTTTTTAATGCTGATCAGGAAAGTTATTAACAAGTTATCATATAGAAACAATTTTTTTTATTTCATATATTGTAAGTTTCAAGCCAATTGGTAGAGGCATTCTAGTTACCACACGGAAAGCAATATGCCTATAAGTTTATTGAAATTTGCACACTAATCTTTTACATAGCCCAATGTCAATGCGAGTCTTCCTCTGAGCACAGTACACCAGCACTAAGTTACAAGCCTCTCGCACGATGCATTCCCGTCATTCCACACAAAGGTATATCCCATATTTTTTTTTTAAATACAGTTGGCAGATTGGTAATAATTCGAACTTTCTTTTAAGATGAATATACTTCTGATAAAAGTTTGAAGCAGATCATAAGTCGCACTCAGCTCACACATTGAGGTCCGTGGTTCGATCCCCGGTACGGGTGGAAACATTAGGACGTGTTTTCTTAACATACCTGCTGACCCTGTTCACCCATCAGTAAAATAGGTACCTGGGTGTTAGTCGACTGGTGTGGGTCGCATCCTGGGGACAAAATTGACCTAATTTGCGGGAATTGCTCTACAAAACAAGGGTCTTTCTATATAGCAGTATGTCATTGATGTCAGCTGTGGTCTGTATACCTTGTACATGTACTTGTAGAAATCAAGATGATTATTATTATTATTATTATTATTATTATTATTATTATTATTATTATTATTATTATTATTATTAAGGAACGCCATGAAAACCACTGTGTTACTTGCATGTGCACAAGTAGCAAATTGTTACCTAAATATCCAAATATCAATACGAATCTTCCCTTAAGTAACATGCGCCAGCCCTTGAAGTTTCAAGCCAATCAGATTAGTCGTTCTGAAACCGTCGTACAGAAGCCGTGGCAGAAGAAAAAAAATAAATTAAAACTGTATCAGAGTTTATGACCGGTTCTCCAATAAAGCAGTGCAAAAAATTATTTAACGGCTCAATTAACTTTAAAAGCGCTATAAAGAGACCACGTTTTCAGTATTGTTCTGTTGTTGAAAGTTATATTCTATTACAAATTCTCTACAGTCATGTAAGAATTTTTATGAAGAAACTGATACTTGTATACCTCGTACGAGCTGCCAGACGGACAAATTGACTTTGATGGGATGAGGGTACCCAACTTATCACATAAACACTATTATATATATATATATATATATATATATATATATATATATATATATATATATATATATATATATATATATATATTCCTCATTTCTATAATAAAGAGGTAAAGTGACACCTACCCAGCACAAGATTAACCCCAAGCCTTTTTTTTTTTTAATTAGAATGAATCAGCATTTACCAATTGAAGTCACTCAGAAGCCTTCACTAGTTACTACGGATAAATCAATTTAATAATAATTCGCTAATGAAAACTTACACAACCCACCGTCACTGAAAGTTTAAAGACGACCGAAAGAAGTATGCTCTGGTTATCACGCTGAAAGCATTACTCTCTTCTTTTTCTTCAACTGTGTTAAGAATGTATCAATTTTGAAAGCAAATAGTTTAAATTTATAATGAGTTTCTTGTATCAAGATACTTCAGCCTTTCAAGGCTAAATCTGTTACATAGAGGCATTCTTAAATTACCTCAAGGAACGCTTAACAATTCAGTATAGATTTTAGAAAACCGCCACCCACACACTCTAATAACATTCCGAACTTTGAAGATTGAGACACTTATGCAACATATGGGAATCTTTTTAAGGAAACGTTTCGCCACACAGTGGCTTCATCAGTCCAATACAGAGCAGAAAGGAGTAAGGAGAGGTGGAGTTTGAGGTAATCAGTCCCTCAGTCTGGAATCAATGTGTTCAGTGCATCACTCTTGTAGAAAGTGCAGTACAGGGCCAGAGAAGTGGTTTATATGCTGCAGTTAGGTGAGTGGAAGCAAGAGGAGGCTGGATCACAGTGGAACCATCCACTAGTGTAAGTAGGTCTTCGTCCATTATTATTATATTCAAGGGGGAAGCGCTAAACCCGGAGGATTATACAGCGCCTGGGGGGCAGGATGTGGAAGGCATTCAGGCTTAATTCGGAGAACTGGAGCACAGATCCCATTCCCTAAATCAAGAGCCCCTCACCAACATCAAGGAACCTTTCTTGAGGGGAGGTTCCTTGATGTTGGTGAGGGTCTTCGTCCAAAGGTTGGACAAGTATTGAAGAATTCCTTGTATCAAGATCCCATGAGGTTGCAGTGTCTGACAGATGTGATAAATAGTTTTCAAAACCGACAAATTATCGGTTTTGAAAACTATTTATCAAATCCGAACGTTAAGCTGTGTAGGACACATTTGTCCCGACGCAGAACAGTAATAATACCAACCTTCCTCTAAATAAAATAACCAAATGTTGAAAGTTTGAAACTATTTAGAAGAGGCGTTCTCAAGTTAATGTACAGAAACCTCAGAGAAACTTGAGTGGGAGCAAAATATTGAGATACACTGGTAAAAAACGAAGATACAACCACAAAGTCAACACAGTGAGGCCAGAGCGACAGTGTAGAGAGAGAGAGAGAGAGAGAGAGATAGCAGCTGCATTCCACACGTCTAAGAACAAGAAATCCTTAAAAATGTGTCGAGATTTGAAACAGGATTTAAAAAAAAAAATGATAGTTTTATAACAGCATGTAACATTAGTGTTACGAGGTAACTAGTCTAGATATAGAGACGTCGAGTCGAGTGGAGCCAGATACTACACGTAAGTAAGGTGACCTCCAGTAAATGCTCCAGTGGAGCTTGTGTACTTACCAGGCTGATCCTCCTCGCTCCACCTACCCGTCAGTCGCCTCACACACGAAGGTTGAGAGTAGCTGCTTCAGGAAATCCCCACCATCACTACCGGCCTGCCTGCCCCACCCAGAACCTGATTTAGATTCTTGGGTCCGTCCTTGTCCCGTAGCTTAGTACTCTTTTTCAAGAAGTTCTGGGCCGCATCCGGAAGCTCGCTAGGTTTCCCCACTCGAAAGTCCATTTCGAAGTCACCTAAATCAACCTTAAAAACTGAGGTTAAAGGTAGTGAGGCAACTTCTGGGTGAATAAAGCGTAATGTGTTTGTAAAAATATGACTGATGAAACACGGGATGAAGTAGAATTTTATGCAAGTACAAAGTTAGGTAGGAACAAAATCAAGATGATGAAGGTGAAGCGATGTGTGTACTCAGTAAACCACCGAGGCTGAAGTTAATGCTTCTGTGGTGGGGTCAGGAAGACCTTGCTAATTAAACACGCATGAACAAGCCAAGTTAAAAAAAGAAAAAAGGCTTCATATAACTGATCATTATAGCTTGTTCACTCGTGGAAAAGCAGCTTTTTTTTTTTACATAATGTGCATGTTCCACGCTGCATTATCCTAAGACCCCGACACAGCTGCCTACGACAGCAGCCACATTTAAAGCCAGATTACTCCAACTTTTTTTTCCTCCCCTCCTCCCCCTCGCTGGATAATGAACCTAAACTGGATCTGGATCCGGGTTGGTTTTCCAAACGGGAGATGATTTGACTGGCTAAATGACAAGAGATCCGCACCAAATTTGCGGGTGAGAATTGTCCGCCATCCAGAGGATCACCTTGACTTGTTAATGCTACTACATTTTACCACATGTGGTTTTTCCCACATTAGTTCTCGCTTTATCTTATCCTAGCTTACACGATATTCCGCAATGTTGACGTTTGTGATGATGTATTGCATATCTATGATATATATATATATATATATATATATATATATATATATATATATATATATATATATATATATATATATATATATATATATATATATATATATATAATTTATTATATAATCCCTGACCTAAACCTAAATATATATATATACTAGGCTTGATATTGTAACTTTCTGGCGAGTGTAATATGCTTCTTGCCGCACTTTCCTCAATATGTAATTTGGCTAACGTGTGTGTATTTGCAGGAGTGTGGTGGGGGGTCGGTGGAGCACCTGCTGCGCTCCCTGCAGGAGACCATGCAAGGGGGACACAGATCGTCCCAGTTTTCTGAGTTGCTCAAGAACTTCAAAAGTTTCTCGTGCACCACGCGACAGGACGGAGTCTACCCCGACCTTGCATCCAGTTGTGCCCTCTATTACAGGTGAGATTATTGCCATCAGTGTGGCTCCCTCTACTAACGATGACAACATTATCATATGTTACCTATTGTATATTAGCACAGTAATTTCTCTCACTGCTTCAGTTGAAATATTGCCTGTTGCTACTACATTTGAGTATATTATGTAGTTGCTGTCACTGCCGGAGATGAGGTCATTACCACCTGTTGCTACCAAAGTTGGGCTCAGTATTTGATGTCACTGCCGGAGATGAGGTCATTACCACCTATTGCTACCAAAGTTGGGCTCAGTATTTGATGTCACTGCCGGAGATGAGGTCATTACCACCTGTTGCCACAACAAAGTGGTTTAATAATTTCTGTCATTGCTAGAGTTGAGATTATTACGTAGTACCAACACTAAACTGAAGTTATTTTTTTCGTGTCACTACACATGAAATTATGTCTTCCACTATTATATTACATTATTCTTATGCTTCAATTTATCTCCCATGAGAATAAAACTACATTTAGAGGTGTTAAATATTCTGTGTTCATCTCGGTATTCGTGAAAATTTCATTGATCACAACATTGTTGATTATTAAGGGTATATATTCAATATTTACTCCAGTGAGCAGTCGTAGCAATACTTATGTTATTATAGTTTAAAATTATGATAATTCACGTGCCATAGTAATTCTTCCAAGTGAACCCTTGTGATAATCCCTGTAACCAGACCTTCATCCTTCAAGGGGTAAGGGTTGGATGGGTGCCTTGATGCCGGTGAAGGGCTCTTGATCAAGGGAATTGGAGTTACCCTCCCTAAGGATCAAGCCTGGTTTCCTCTCATTTCTCCAGGCGCTGTTATTCCCTGGATATTCCCCTAGTTAGAGTGGCTGCGGGAGGAGCGCTTCCGTCGAAATTCTTATTGACACGCTTACACCCTTCGGGTTTATCGCTTCGACATGAATTAATGAGGACGTTGTATTGCAGGTGTCTGGACGGAGCGGTATACTCCTACTCCTGCCCCCCAGGTGAACTACTGGACTATGGGAGCGATGAGTGTCGACCCTCAGGGGAGGTAACCTGCCCTCCCCTGCCACCTACCTCGCCTCCCTGTCACAACCAGACCAACGGATATTACCCAGACTACACGCACGGCTGCAGGGCCTACTACAGGTGAGCTCCTGTGGCAAATATCATCACCCCCTCTGTGTGTGTATGCTCACCTATTTGTGGTTGCAAGGGTCGAGCCGCAGTTGCTGTATGTGTGTGTGTGCGTGCGCGCATGCGCGCTGAAATTTCTTAATGAACGAATGTAATAATTCACTAGAGTAATCAAAATTCGAACCAGAGGTCTGCAGTTACTAGTCCGTCGCCTTTAATTCAACTGCACCACAGAAGGTCATGAATCCTGGGCATGTTGGTGATAGCCACTAACTGCGACCCAATCACAAGGTTGCATGGAGAAGCCAGCAGTGAGGAACTTACTGTAGCTAAACTGCTCACAGTCGTATATGTAGCATGTTATCCGCATCTAAACACACAATTATAAAAGAGATAATTTCCAGAGACATGCATCGAAATGGCTTCTAGAATTAGGAAGTCATTACGAAGAGTGAAAACACTGGAAGACACGTAGTTCATAGAAGACTACTGGAAGTAGATGGGACGACTCAGTGGAATAAAGTACATAAGACCATAAGAAAGAAGGAACACTGTAGCAGGCCTACTGGCTCATGCTAAGCTATAACATACAACAAAACAAAATAAATGTGCATAGAGTGTAGTAGAAGAGGTAGACAGAGGTTGATCTATGACGAGGTGGATCGAGAGGTACAGAGGTTGATTTACGACGAGATAGATCGAGAGGGCTCTTTGTTGACATAGCACATGACCACCAGCATGGGTCCACTCTTATCAGTAATGACACTATAACGTAGTAGTAGTAGTAACATATAGTACAGATGGCGTGTCATGCCCCCGATCTAATCATGGTGATATTACAGGTGCAACAACGGTAGTCTATCGGGACGATGGTGGTGTGAGGATGGGGCAGTGTGGGACTCGTCCACGGGATCCTGCGGCAAAGGTCCTAGCTTGGTGTGCTCACCGCCCTCTTGCTGGGGGCTCCCAGATGGCCCACATCCTGCACCTGCGTCCTCCTGCACCTCCTACTTCACTTGCAGCGACGGCGTCAGGACCGATCATGTCTGCCCCTACAGCAACATATTCGACTACTCCCTCAAGGTCAGTCGTCGGCAAACTATGTTCATTTATTGGCAGTGCCATCCTATTTACTTCACACTTTATGGAACATAAAGTGTGGAACATAAAGAGGTAATCTATATTCTTAGTGAATAATATTTACATCTGAGGCAGCAGTTCTGCTGTTGAAGTATCCGGACCTTCCTCTCCCTCTCCAATTCCTCATCCCCTTCTACTCTTTCCTTCCCTTCCATCCTATTAGCCTTTAATAGTAGGACTGTGAGGCGTGACACCTGTGAATATATTCTGTTACATAATTTACATGGTATATACACCTAGAGGTAGATATTTTTCAGTGTATATACGCTTGAGATTTACCTTAATTCTTCTTTTATAAATTTAAGTATTATTGATGTTATTGCATAAATGAATTGATGTCTTAATGACCCGCGTGCACTAGTCTATAAACCTACCGGGAACGCTAACAAACTAACAAACGTGCAGGAAACACTAACAAAGTACCTAATGGGCAGGGAACGCTAACACTAACTTGCTCAAAGGTTGGAAGAATGTTAGGAAATAAGGCTTTACGCTGCTATTGTCTTGCTGCAGCCATTTATCCACACGTGAAAACACTGTTGTAGGTGTATAAGGAAGGTGGAGTGATGGTGAGTAGCAGCACAGGAAGAGGGAGGAAGGTGGAGTGATGGTGAGTAGCAGCACAGGAAGAGGGAGGAAGGTGGAGTGATGGAGAGTAGCAGCACAGGAAGAGGGAGGAAGGTGGAGTGATGGAGAGTAGCAGCACAGGAAGAGGGAGGAAGGTGGAGTGATGGTGAGTAGCAGCACAGGAAGAGGGAGGAAGGTGGAGTGATGGTGAGTAGCAGCACAGGAAGAGGGAGGAAGGTGGAGTGATGGAGAGTAGCAGCACAGGAAGAGGGAGGAAGGTGGAGTGATGGTGAGTAGCAGCACAGGAAGAGGG
Organism: Cherax quadricarinatus; assembly: GCF_038502225.1. NCBI lineage: Eukaryota > Metazoa > Arthropoda > Malacostraca > Decapoda > Parastacidae > Cherax > Cherax quadricarinatus. The sequence continues at coordinate 24,911,059 of NC_091324.1, read as the reverse complement.
AGGAAGGTGGAGTGATGGTGAGTAGCAGCACAGGAAGAGGGAGGAAGGTGGAGTGATGGTGAGTAGCAGCACAGGAAGAGGGAGGAAGGTGGAGTGATGGAGAGTAGCAGCACAGGAAGAGGGAGGAAGGTGGAGTGATGGTGAGTAGCAGCACGGGAAGAGGGAGGAAGGTGGAGTGATGGAGAGTAGCAGCACAGGAAGAGGGAGGAAGGTGGAGTGATGGAGAGTAGCAGCACAGGAAGAGGGAGGAAGGTGGAGTGATGGAGAGTAGCAGCACAGGAAGAGGGAGGAAGATGGAGTGATGGAGAGTAGCAGCACGGGAAGAGGGAGGAAGAAGTATGAAGATGTATTGGCGAAGCCTCAGGGATTGAGTGATTCGATTATTAAGATTTTATAAGCATTAAAACCAAGGTTTTATTCAGCGCTCTTAAAAAAACAAAAGTTTTTCACATGATCAATTTGCTGCTGTCGTGACCAAGTTGTTGCTATCGTTACTAGTGCGCAACATTCATTACTAACTTGCTAGTAATGCAACCAGTATACTACAAGATTTACCGCGAAAGCCATAAGTCTCATTCCATAGCCAGTATTCCATAATTCTCACCAAATCATAGGCTAAAAGTCACATTGCCTCATTAGTAATGTATGCAACGACTTGGGGAGATATGAGATAATTAAGTTTGCTCAGAGAAAACGAAGGGAAAAATACATCTTAGATGAAGAATGGTTTTACCATAGCGTCAACAGGAAGGAAGTGTTACGCAACTGAGAGACGAAATATAAGTTATTGATTTCTTCCATAGTATTAGTTTTCGCTATTACTTTTAGAATCATTGTAAATTATAAATTAATATAAACTTGCAAGGCTCTGTGTTTTTTACGCTGTTACGAAGTAGCTGTAACTTGTGTTGTATCTGAGAATATTTCTTTGTTGCAGCGGTGTGTAGCAAGCACGTCGTCAGTGTGTTACGAACAGGCTTGTGAGGGGCGTGTCAATGGTCTCCATGCTTCCCTACACGCCCCCTGCCACTCCTACTTTCGCTGCTTCAATGGTGCCCTTGTCAAGCTGGAGGAGTGTCCTCGACACCAAATCTTCGACGGTCGCCGCTGTGTCTCCGCGCATAATTTCTCCTGCTGGGGGGAAGGCCGCGGAACCTGCGAGGGACGAGATGACGGGTTTCACGTAGCCTCCGACTCTGACTGTCGTGGCTTCTTCTTATGTCGTCATCAGCAATTCATTCGTGCCTTCATATGTTCACCTGGGCTTGTTTTCAATGGCCGAGAATGTGTCGACGACCAGAATATCATCTGTACCTTACGGCCGCGCCTCCCAGACTGCTCCACTAAGATAGACGGATATTATACCGTTGAGAAAACTAGTTGCAAAACATTTTTCTACTGTCGAGGAGGCAGTAAGCTCAGCGAGCACACGTGTCCTGGAAGCCACGTGTTCAACGGTGATCAGTGTGTAGACCCCATGCTTTACCCTTGTCCTGGGCGACCAGGTCCCCACCTTCCTAGTAACTTCACCAACAGGGTAGCTCGCTCTCCAGGCACCCACGACACTGACTGCAGCTCACGCCCTAACGGCTACTACCTGGATGTTACTTCACACTGCACACGCTTCTTCTACTGCCGTGAGGGGACAAAGGAATCTACGAAATTATGTCCTCCTCAGCAGAAGTTTAATGGTATGCGCTGTGTACCAGAGAATTACTACACCTGTCCAGTGATTGCTGACGCGACAGACTGCCTCTTACGAGGTGATGGAGTGTACCAGGACCTGCAAGACTCTTGCAATTCTTACTATGAATGCATTTCTGGAGTAAAAATGCACTACATATGTCCCGATGGCCAACTACACGATGGGCAGGTGTGTCGGGAAGCCTCGCAGGTGTACTGTCCGGCCTCCACGCTGTGTTATTCCCGCAGCGATGGAAATTTCGTGGACACTGATCGAGGGTGCCAGGGTCACTTCCTCTGCCAGAACGAGACACTAATGTGGTACCGTGCGTGTGGCGCAGGTGAGGTGTACAACGGACGAATGTGTATGCCCAGTTTTTTCTACACCTGTCCCTCCAGTGTCAACACAGCTTGTGTGGCTAAGGTTGACGGCATCTATCAAGACCTGTCAACTGGGTAAGTAATACTAGTTACAGAGTTTGACTTATGCCTCTCATGATTTCTTTTCAGTGTGAATTAACAGAGTTTTATAAAATAGCTGCAAATGGTTGCCACTGATGGAAATAAGCAAATAAGTGATAGTTTTGAAAAGTTCAAGAGAAACAATCACATGGAGGTCAGCAGTTTATTCGTCAGTCTCTTAAAATTACGTTCAGTGTGCGAGTTATTTAAATCAGTTGGACGAGTGTGCAATTTTATTTAAAGTCGGACATGATCAAATTCATCTATATCTTGAAGAGTAACTTTACATTGCACTTAATCCTTCACTGCAATTCTTGCAATCTAATTTCGAATCTCTGCAACAGGTGCCGACAGTATTATACATGCAGTGGCGGGGTGCAGGTGCAGAGGCAAGAATGTCCTCCAAGGATGGTGTTCAACGGAGTGACTTGCGTCAGACAAGAAACCTACATGTGCAGCAGTGACGGCACTAAGCAGCAGTGCCCCTACCACCAGAGAGGCGTCTTCCAGGACATCCATTCAGGCTGCAAGAGGTACGATACTTGTCCAGTGTTGAAGATGTTACCCTCATTATCAACAGTTCTGTAGGCGGCTACGTCAGAAATATTTCCTTTAGTTTAATATGTACTAATTCGTCTCTATTCATTCGAAATGCTGAGGTTACTAAAAAGCACTTCTTTGGTTCGTGTCTGGCATATATGCTGCCCTAGTTGTTTTCTTGGTGCGTGCTTATGGTGATATACTCGCTATTACACCAACTCCTAAATCATTCTTCTTCTTTTTGACTCAGTATTTTTCATTGTAAGATTGTATTCAGTGTCTGTTCCCTTTCCTTCACCTCATATGCATAACTTTATTCTTGTGATTGAATTCCTATAACCATTTATCTAACCACTCCTGTAGACTGTCCAGGTTTCCCTGGAGTCTCCTCTCCTTCCGTTCGTTTACGTCTCACCATTTTTTCATCATATATGTATGTGTATATAATATATATATATATATATATATATATATATATATATATATATATATATATATATATATATATATGTCGTGCCGAATATGTAAAACTGGTCAGTTAGCAAGAACTCATTTAAAATTAAGCCCTTTCTAAAATTTTCTCTTATACGTTTAAAGATATATTTTTTCATTAATGTTGATGTAAAAACTTATAATTTTGCACCAAAAGGAACTTAGAAAACTTACCTAACCTTATTATAACAAGAACAATTTATTTTAGCCTAACCCAACTAAATATATTTTAGATTTGTTTACAATAATTTAATACTAAACAATCACAGTGAAATATATTTTTTTCGTTAGGTTCAGAATGATTTTGGCGAAATTATTGCATACGCAAATTTTCACTTCTCCTATATGGCAAGATGAGCGTTGCTATTTAAGCCAAGATCTCAAGTTCTGCCTATTCGGCACGACATATATATATATATATATATATATATATATATATATATATATATATATATATATATATATCTATATATATATATATATATATATATATATATATATATATATATATATATATGCAATAAGATCACAGTAAACAGGTGATTTCAAAATATGCAAAACAACCACTCTGAAAGAATAGAGAAATTCCAAGCGCTTTCGTGACTACTCACATTATCAAGGAACTATGAAAGCGCTTGGAATTTCTCTATTCTTTCAGAGTGGTTGTTTTGTATATATATATATATATATATATATATATATATATATATATATATATATATATATATATATATATATATATATATATATATATTTATTTATTTATTTATTTATTTATTTATTAACACATCGGTTGATTCCCACCAAGGCAGGGTGGCCCGAAAAAGAAAAAAAATCATCATCATTCACTCCATCACTGTCTTGCCAGAGGGTGCTTTACACTACAGTTATAAAACTACAACATTAACACTCCTCCTTCAGGGTGCAGACACTGTACTTCCCATCTCCAGGACTCAAGTCCAGCCTGCCAGTTTGTCTTTTCCTCATTTCGTTTATTATCTTTCTTCCTGTTCATTTATATACTCTACTCTCCTCAGAGTCCATTCCTCCTCAGCTTCTTCCAGTGTTCCCTCCATCAGATACTCAAATCTCAGCACTGTACATGTTAAAACTTTATTTAAGGAGAAAAACTAAACTCATAATAATGCACCTTAATAACGCTCCTTAATAATACCCCTTAGTAATGCACCTTAATAATGGAAACTGGATGGAGAAAGCAGGTCAGAAGAAAGGAGATTGGACGTAATTAAAAAAAAAAATTGTCACTAAATCGAAACGGAGGGCGAGAGAGAGAGGCAGGTTGAATGTTAATGAAGAGGGCTGGTGAGGCTACGTTAAGCTGGCGTGAAGATGTGTATATTGCCAGACTGCGTGAGGAGGAAAGATGGAAATTCCAGAGGGAACGAAAAACGGTGGGACAGGGGGGTTGGGGGATGGTAGGGAGTAGGGAAGGGAGCAAAGGAGTGGGCAGTGGTGGTTGTGGATGATGGTGGTGGCTGGAATGCAAAGGTGTTAAGGGGAAAGGATGAGGGTGCTGGTAGTAGTTACAGGTTTCTATTTCTGTTCAGTCTGATATTTTCACTTATAAAGAAGAAAAAGGCATAATACCGTGACTGAAATACACAAATAGCCCTCACGTGGAAGAGAGAAGCTTACGATGACGTTCGGTCCGTCTTGGACCTCACTCTTTTCTGTTAGTGGGACTTTGTAAATGGTCCAAGTCGGACCGAAAAGTCCTCGTAAGCTCCTGTCTCCTATGTGCGGGCTATTCGTGTATTCACTTGCCTTATTTTCGGCGTATGAGAGGATAAAGAAGGCAGCATTAATCCTTGTGTCATATTTTGAACACGCACTTATGCATATTTTATAAATCACTAAATGTATTCAAATTTTTAACAGGTACTACTACTGCTACGACGGCCAGAAGTTGGTTCATCACTGTCCACAAGACAAAGTGTTCAATGGGCAGACATGCGTTGTCAAAAGCCAGTACACGTGCCCAGAGCCACCGACCATCAGTGTAGACGAGTGTCACCACAGTGACGGCTACTACCCTGACCTCAACACTTACTGTCAAGGCTTTTACTATTGCAGTTCGGGACGTCGTATTAACTTCAAATGTCCTAACGGGAAGGTCTTCAATGGTGACTCTTGTGTCTCGAAGGATCAGTTTACATGTCCAGGGAGTTCCCCCTGTAAAGAAATGAACAATGGCTTCTACCAAGATATCATATCCAGCTGCCGTAAATACTTTTATTGTAACGAAGGTCTGAAGTATGAGTATGAGTGTGGGAGTGGGCAGGTACACGACGGTAGGAGCTGCGTGCCTTCCTCCACCTACACCTGCCCAACCTCCACTCATGATCGTGACTGTGTGGGCAAAAAAACTGGTCATTATCCCGATCCAAGCTCTGCGTGTCAGAAATATTTTGTCTGTAAAGATGGTATAAAGTTACAAACATTATCTTGTCCCGTGAACCAACTCTTCAATGGCAATCTCTGCGTCCCTCTGTATAGTCATTCCTGTTCCAATCATTCGAAAAGAACCAACGATCAGCCAAATAGAAATATTCCATTAAGGTATTTGCTAGAAGAGGGTGAAGTAAGCAGCAGTACTATTTTAGATACTTCCAACTCATTTTCTTTGAATTTATTCTCGGAACCAAAGGCGCCTGTTAAGTATTTTGATCATAATGACAGTCATGAGCTGACGGATGAAAGTATTGATAATTTAGTGTTGATTAAATACGCAAGAGAGTCAGTAGGAAATACTGCATGTTTAAATCTTCCGTCTGGAAGCTATACAAGTATAGCTTCTCGGTGTCAGCAGTATCTAGAGTGTGGGAAACATTCCAAGTGGTCGGTGTGCCCATCACACTTGCTCTTCAGCCCTGTCAGCAAGACATGTGAGCAGCAGAGTCACATGATGTGCCCCGCCCACAACCCCTGCCAGCACCTTCGTGATGGCGTTCACGGCGACGTCAACAGCCAGTGTAGAGTCTTCTATACCTGTCTTAACCATCGTATGCACTTGGTATCAATGTGTCCCGAGGGTCAAGCCTTCAACCAGGCTGGTGGAGAGTGCCAGGCAGCGAGTCAAGTGGTGTGTGGTGGGGAGACTTCACTGACTGTTACGTAGCCCTACTACTGTCACTCCACTCACCCCCATCACACATCCATTTATCGTTCTGCACATCCTCAGGCGTTCTCTTCTTGCCAATTCAATACGTCACCTCCGTTTCATTGTACCGAAGAGTTTGCTTTCACTGTTAGTCGTTTAGGATCGTAGCGTGTGTTCTGGTGAAGGTGTGACGCCGCAGCCGTGGCTTAACCTTACCTGGGCAAGTTATGCTGATGGTGAGGGGCCAGGGCGTTAATACCAGACTGATGTCAGGTCAGGTAGTGGCAGCTCTGCTCGCATCAGCTGGGGGTGATAACCAAGTCATGAGCCCCAGACTGATGTCGGGTTAGATGGTGGCAGCTGTGATGGCATGAGTTGTGGTGAGCGCCCTGGCAGGCCCGGCAGGTAGGCACGTCATGACCATGGCAGTAGCCAGCATGTTAGAAACGTTTGTATAGTACAAGCTAAACTTGTAGGCAGTTTTCTGCCCAGCTACACCCTTTATATTGTAATGATAATTACTATTTGTACTTTCTGTGAAAGACTGCTATTGATATTTCGTGTTTACTAATAGTGTTACAGGTCAAATATATTTTTCCATATTATGTACGACCATAAACCAAAATATACATTGTGGTTGATTTGTATATGTAAATTGTATCGTGTATGTGGTCATCGTTTTAATATTTATTCTATTCGTGACATATTAAGTGTTTCATTTTCCCCTTCCTCCTCCACTACGAACATACACTTCACCCAAGTCACTTTCTCAGGGTGAGTATCGTCTTAATAAAGAAATGTTTGCAATTGGTCTTGGACTGTGTAAATACGACTTTTATATAAACCTTCAAGAGCAGAAAGACACAATACCTTGACTGTAACAATACACAAATAACCCGCACATAGGAGAGAGATGCTTACGACGACGTTTCGGTCCGACTTGGACCATTTACAAAGTCACAACACCCACTTTCAAAGCAAACTGGTTGTCGAATCAAATTGCGTATCTGAGTTCTGCTCTGCTCAAGAACACCAGGTTCTGCTCTGCTCAAGAACACCAGGTTCTGCTCTGCTCAAGAACACCAGGTTCTGCTCTGCTCAAGAACACCAGGTTCTGCTCTGCTCAAGAACACCAGGTTCTGCTCTGCTCAAGAACACCAGGTTCTGCTCTGCTCAAGAACACCAGGTTCTCCTCTGCTCATGAACACCAGGTTCTGCTCTGCTCAAGAACACCAGGTTCTGCTCTGCTCAAGAACACCAGGTTCTGCTCCGCTCAAGAACACCAGGTTCTGCTCTGCTCGAGAACACCAGGTTCTGCTCTGCTCAAGAACACCAGGTTCTGCTCCGCTCAAGAACACCAGGTTCTGCTCTGCTCGAGAACACCAGGCTCTGCTCTGCTCAAGAACACCAGGTTCTGCTCTGCTCGAGAACACCAGGTTCTGCTCTGCTCGAGAACACCAGGTTCTGCTCTGCTCAAGAACACCAGGTTCTAGTGCACTCTTAACGACGTGACATACACACTGTACATGACCTACACTAATGAGTATTGCAACAGGTGTGTCTTTACGGTCAAGGACGTACACACAGCACGGTGACCGTACAATGTACCAAACACGGTGCTTTGTGGGGTGTTTCACGTACCAACATAAAGGTAACAAAAAATCTACATCAAATTGACCTACACGACCAAAAAAATATACATATAATTTATTTTTATTTACAACATGTCCGTGAGTAATTGCTTGCTTAAATTAATATTCAGTACAACGGAATAAAAAAAAATGTCATTTTTATAAATATTTGGATCATTAATTTTCTGAGGTAGAGTTGTGCTGGGCCGTCCTGGATGTGATAGTCGAGGTATATTTGGAGAAAGGTTGTGTACGTGACACCGCCGTGGTTGTGTTGACACTAGCGGTGGAAAGCGAGGAATTGGTGCTTATATAGCGGGGCCTCCAGGTGCTAGGAGTGAGAATAGGAGACGTGTGAAAATTTTCTTGGTGAGGTGACTTTACGGTTTCCCCGTGATATTGATGGTTGGGATGCTGTCCTGGAGGTGTGTCATCAGTACCATGGGATGGATGGTAACGCTGAGATTCGTAGAATGTGTAATCAGGGGATTCCTCTTCCTCGTCATGGAGCGAGTGGTGTTCGTAGGAAGAGTAATATCTGCGGTCGACGTTGTCAACTGGTTCGTGGGGACGCACTGATGGCTGAGGGTGTGTAAGGCGACGCAGGTTTTGAGGGCTCAGGTCCATGAAAACCCGCGTGGGACGCTGTTTGGGGTGATGACGCCGACGAACGTGGGCTGAGGGATGAGGACGTCGGTGTTGTGCCGGCTGGGCGGCTGCATAGTGTGTCTGCTGCTCTTCTGGGTAAGACGGACGGCGAGTGGACCGCTGGGGTGCGACAGGATTTTCCGGTATTGCCTGAGGTTGACGAGTAATCACATCTTCGTGGGAGGGGAGGAAGATGTGCCAGTGATGTGGTGGTGTCTCGGTTGCTTCCACAGCTGATATCCAGTGATCGTCACTTTCATCCCACTCCTGCGTGTCGTGCTGGTTTACATACGGCAACTCAGGTCTGGAACACACACAAAAAACGTATTATACATATTATACAACGTTCAGTCAAACGCCCCCATTATCATTTACACCTGACACCCCAAACTTACCTACCACACACTCTTTAAATGTTTCTCCTACTTCAGCATTTAGGTCCCCTACCACAAGTACTCTCTAACTTGGTTCAAAAGTTCCTACACACACGCTTAACATCTCTCTCTCTCTCTCTCTCTCTCTCTCTCTCTCTCTCTCTCTCTCTCTCTCTCTCTCTCTCTCTCCTCTACATCACGTAGACACACTCACACATCTTAACCAAACCATACCCCGGCCGGGATTGAACCCGCGGTCAGAGAGTCTCAAAACTCCAGACCGTCGCGTTAGCCACTAGACCAGCTAGCCACAATAAGATTCGTCCAACTAGGTATATTTCTACCTAGTTGGACGAATCTTATTGTGGCTAGCTGGTCTAGTGGCTAACGCGACGGTCTGGAGTTTTGAGACTCTCTGACCGCGGGTTCAATCCCGGCCGGGGTATGGTTTGTTTGCAATCGTGTCATTACGATTTCGTGAGTCACACATCTTAAAGATGCAGTTTCACAAGCACGCACTCACAGATTCGTGAAGCTGTAGTAAACAGACATTATTGCTATGAATTCTTATACTCGAGGCATTAATGATATGCAAAGTAGCTAGCAACGGCGTACATGCTTTTACAAGCTCCTCTGAGCGATATCAGTATTATCAATCACTGACAGATATAACAACTCACAGCAATTAGCTCTTTTAATGATTAGTGAAAATGAACGCAAAATTCAGTAGCACGATGCAGGTATACAGTAGGTGCAGGTATACAGTAGGTGCAGGTATACAGATACATTTACATTACATTTTTTTCCAAGTTCATTTAGTATGAGAGAACAGGAAACAAATTTAAACATTTAAACCGTCAGAGTATATCTCTGCTCAGAAGTACCCTGTGCCATAACCGGGGCCATACACCCATCTCTCCCATGAAGTTCATAGGTTCGAACCTATAACGTTGAACGTACAATTTTCCCTCGGGAGTATTTTTCAGGACATGGACAAGTCAGTGGAGACTCCACCAGCCAACTTGGTGAGCTGACAGGTGCAGCTACGTCGTCATCATATTGCTTGGCCTCTTAAGATATGCGGTGGCAAGCCGCCAGGTCAGTCACCTAACAGGCAACGTATCCGATGGCCAGGTCACTCAGCCACTTGGCAGGAACGGCATCAGGCTTCCAGGTCACTCGGCCACTTAGCAGGTGCAGCATCAGGTTACCAGGCCACTCAGAAATGACAGGTGCGGTGTCTTGTTGTCACGTCACACAGCTATTAGTACCCCCAGCTGTTGTGACGTAATAATCTCCGGAAACCCCAACGACCGCAAACAGTTTTACCTGGCACGTCTCAACCATATGATCACTGGAAGAGAGTCGCGCATGTAGGTACGAACGAGCACTCGCGGCCCTCGGTGAATTTAAACCTGACAAGGTGATTTTTTCCAAGATAAATTGGCATATACCGTGACCCCCATCATGGCGTAAATAGCTGTGTTCTTAAAGGCATAAAGTCACTCAAAATCTTCATGTAGTATGTGTGAATCGAGCACCTGACTCTCTTCACAACTGTCGTGCACCCGTTAAGGAATGTTCACCACCAGTCAGTATATAGAAAATGCTCCCCCTTCCTCCTTCCCTTTTAGGGGAGTGGTTATTATTGGGGCGGACATGCCCTCTAGATAGCCATCAATGTATCTAGGTCATTCACTCACGCTGGTTCCTGGTGCAAGGTGTGGGGGCAGACAATTACTTTTTGGTGGCAGTCGCCTGATAGACCAGTGAGCATGTTAATGATCATGTGGTAATGTGATGGTAGCGCTGCTTTGCTCTCCTGGGGGTTTTCAGCAAGATCTACAAAGAATGAAATAAGAGTCGCAAAATTGTAACTGGAACAACTCAACAAAAAACAATACTTAGGAGAGGAATCTTAGGACGACGTTTCGGTCCAGCCTGGACCATTGTTGCGTCACAACTACTGCTGTGATTCGACAGTGGTTAAGGACGGACCAAAACGTCGTTATAAGATTTCTTTCCCAAGGGCTGGTTTATGGTGAGTTGTTCCAGACATGGTATTGTGACTTTTTATTATTTGTTAATATACATCAAAGGCTACTTCAGAACATAATTTGAATCATTGATCTCGCTATCACAATCTGAATTGCAAAAAAAAAAAAAACAGTCAATATAAAGTGTGCTGAAGATGGGGCTTTCCATGAGTTGTACAAGCAGTGAAGGCATAATAGAACCTGTGTTGAAAGTAGGCTCTTCCAAGTAAAGGGCAGGCATAGCAAGGGCATTCCAAGCACAAGGCAGGCGAATGAGGGCATACTAGAGAGAGCCTGAGTTGGAGATGAAGTTTTTGGAACTTGCCTGTAACTCTTGTCACTTTTGGCTGGGAAGAAGGTCTTACGCTCGAGGTAGGCGAAGGTGGTGGCCAGCACGAACAACACAACGATCACGAAGCCCAGCAGCTGTACGTTGTTGACACTCACAGACTCCACGATAGGAAGGTAGAGCACCTTGCCGCCGTCACCAGCCTCCTGCAGGAAAAACACAGCTTCAACACACACACACATACACACACACACCTGACCTCAACGCACCTGTATATTTTATCATGCGTTAAGATCTGTTTTTTTTTATATCTGATTTCTTTGTGATTTTATAGAATACATGATAATAGCGTAGAGTAACTCCGAAACTAGTCGTAAATAATTTTTCAAATAAAAGTGGTTTTCAACTTCCTTTCCATATATATATATATATATATATATATATATATATATATATATATATATATATATATATATATATATATATATATATATATATATATATATATTTTATTTATTTATTCATATTACATCAAACGTCTCCATAAAAACGGGAAAACACTTACCGTGTTTGTATACTGAGCAGCTCCTGCTCGACTGAAGATGCCTTTCAGGTAAGACGTATCAAAACCCAGGCCGCTCACGAGGTCCTTTAGTCTGGAGAGCTGGGATCCCCGCAGGAGGCGCAGCAACACAGATGGGTCGAGGCTGCTCAGAATTCCGGGTATGCTGGCAAACTCCAGGTTAGCAAGGTCTAACTTGAGGATAGTACTCATGACATTTCTGACAGAGTCATCCTGTATGATCTGCTTGAGGATATTAGTCAGGGCTTCCTCGTCTTGGAAAAGCTGGTCAGTGAGTGATTTTGGGAGACCGAATTTCTCCAGGAGAGCTGGCATCATCGCTTTCAAATGTAACAGGCTCGTCATGTTGGTCAAGTTATTTAGTGGAGTTGTTAGAGGAAGGGAGGGCTGGGTCGAGAATTTCGATGGCTCCTGGAGTTTCGGATTAGGGGAAGTAGACTTGATCGTAGGGAGTATTTGCGGTGTAAGAGAGATAATATCTTGTGGTGGGGATGGCTTCGATGTCGTGGTGGGAATTTTGGATTCAGTTAGACTGGTTGTCGTTTCTTCTCTCGTTGTTAGCTCCAGCCTTTGGGACACGTTTTCACTCACTGCTTTGATTTCTTCTACAGGGATAATAGGCTCTTCCTCAGGAATAACAGAATTTTCCTCAGGGATTACAGACTCTTCTTCGGGAAACAGTGAATCATAAAAGACAGAGAAAGGATCATGGATTTCAATGTTTTGATCATGATGCCCCAAGGAGCTAATATTAGAACGATCTTGTTTGGAGCTGCCATGACTGTGTTTGTTTTCGCGATAATCGTATTCAGCGTCATCGATGTAATCATCGTAGTGTCGATCGTGTGACATTGCGCCACTGTTGTGTTTACTACTGGGCACACTTATGTGTGGACCGCCTGGTAATTTCATTTCGGGTGTAGATTGCAGCTGGTGGTCTAAGCCAAAGAACGGGTCACCTTCCTGAGGCAGCCCCTGCATAAAGTAATCATAATCAACGATAACATCACTGCCCTTTGCGTCGTGGTGGCCCTGAGGCTTTCGTGTGTAGCCAAGTTGGCCAGCAGATGTGTGCTCCAGCAGGTTGACTCCTACTTGCACTGGTAGTTGTGCCTCCTTGCGGGAATCACGAGCCGTCACCTCACCCACAAGCAACACAGCCGTCAACGTCAACCACCACATCCTGCAAGACATCGTACATCTTTTTAATAAGACAAACTAAAGTGTTTACTCTGGTAAACACACACTCACAGAGTGTGTGTTTACCAGAGTACATTTTCTCAGGCTGAACAGGTTCCAACAATTCACATTTAATTACCAAACAAACACTTAAGTTTGCATTTTTTTTTGGCATAGCTGAGTTTACAGGTTAAGAAATGTTTCATGTCTTAGCTCATTTTAAAGGCCAGTCCTTTCTCTGCTAGACTACCACCGTCCAACTGACTTCTTTTCTCTCTGTATGGGTATATCAGTATACTGATCACAGTCTTTCAACACTGAAATGTTTACATCACTACCTTTATTTACTGCCTTTTATCGTTGAGATCTTTGATTCTGCCTTCCAGTGCTGCAGTCTTTGGTTCACTACCATCTAGCAGGGAAGTCTTTGGTTCACTACCATCTAGCAGGCAAATCTCTGGTTCACTACCATCTAGCAGAGTAGTCTCTGGTTCACTATCATCTAGCAAGGAAGTTTCTGGTTCACTATCGTCTAGCAGAGAAGTCTCTGGTTCATTACCATCTAGCAGGGAAGTCTTTGGTTCACTGTCATTTAGCAGGGAAGTCTTTGGTTCACTACTTTCTTCTATTAAAATCTCTCTTTAGCTACTTCCAGTGTTGGAGACTTTGGCTCATTACATCATTAGAGTATAGAGGTGTCGCTCTTATTATCTTCTAGTATTGAAGTGTTTTGTTCTCTTCCTTCCAATGGTAAAATCTCTGGCTCACTACCTAACAGCAGTGGCTTTCCTCCTACCGATGTACCAATGTTGAAATCCTTGGATCACTACCTTTCAGTATTGAAATCTCCGGCTAGCTACCTTCCAGCACTAACGTCTCTGGCTTACTACCTTCACGCGCGTGAGAGAAGGGAAGATACCTAAGGATTGGCAAAGAGGATGCCTATTTCCTTTCTATGATGAAGGGAACAAGAACGAGTGTGAGAACTAAAGGAAAGATAGAAGGCATGACAAAAAATGATCAGAGGGATGTGTGCACGAAAGAATACAAGCAAACAACATTTAGATACGGGAAAGAAACTATTTGTTGTCTTTATAAATCTGCATTCTATAGGGAATAATAAGTAAGCAACGTGGTTGGCTCTGCAAATATTTGGAACAGATCGTAAATTGTTAAAATCTTCAAGAAAATATGAGACAGTGAAATTCAGATTACGGTATGAGCGAGGGAAGAGGAGTATTCTTCACTGGAAGTTGTCTTAGACACGAATGTGTGAAGGCACCGTGTATGATTGATGTGTTTATTATTACGCTTGTAAAAGAACTTTAAGTGTTGGTAAGAGGAGAGAGAGAAAGAGCACGATAATATTTATGAAGGGATAGAGGGAGTACCTGTCAGCCGGACTTGAGTTTTGTGGGTAGGAAGTACAGGTAAAACATTAAGTTTGTGTGACAGCTCTGTGTAGTAACACACTGGTGAAGCTCGAGTGAAATCTACTTTGGGAGAGAAATTTCAAGTAAAAGAATTGTATATTTCGACGTTTATTCCGAAACCTTTGTCGACCGAAGAAGTTAATCTTTTAATCTATTTTGCATATGCTTGTTTATAATATTATATATACTCAGCTCTCCTGTTCCTATATCACTCACTCATTTACCTCTATCTCACCAATGGAATTTTGCATGGGGCTCAACAACAATAAACCATTTCAGACCATTAATTACCCAACAAAAGGCTGTAATCAGAATGATAACAAATTCCCACTCAAGACAGCATACTCCACCAATATTCAAGACTCCAAACTTACTCACCGTACAAAACATCCATACTTATTATTGTGCCTACCACATACATGGAACACTAAACTCGGATATAAACTCTCCCCTCAAACTTCTCCTTACCAACCTCAACAGAACACATGACCATAACACAAGGCACGGATCACTGTTTGATGTTCCCCGTGTCCATCTCACACTATGTAATAACTCAATGCACATAAAAGGCCCAAAAATCTGGAATTCATTACCTGTGAATATAAAAGAAATACTGTCTGTTTATCAATTCAAGACTCTTCTTAAAAACCACTTACTCACCCACAACTAAATAAATACTGAATAACTGTATCTCATGAATGTATAACCTGTGACCCTATCAAACTATGTTTTTTTTAATTACATTACCTAATAGAATACTCCATTCTCTTGAATGCACAGTAACTCATCTAATGGCCATATGACCTGTCTCTGCACTACAAATCATTGATATTACTCAATTTGATCGGATTAATAAACTATGACTTCATATAGTATATTGATCATTTTTTTATATTATACATTGTTATGCTACAAATTTGTACAACATTAAAGCTTATTTGAAATACTCATTTGTACTTCATGTTGTAATTTGTTTACTGTAATTTTTACCACTGAATATATCATTGCTTAGTTAATCTTAAGTTAATTTTAAGCCTGCCCATAATGCTCTGCATACAAGGGGCTTTTGGCATGTACACCCAATCATTATAATTCCTTGTACAACTATGTGTCATGTCCAAATAAAAATTATTATTATTATCATTATTATTATTATTATTATTATTATTATTATTATTATTATTATTATTATTTTTATTATAAATCCTCTTCCATTAGCCAAGGAGGACATTTTCAACGTTTTTAATCCTATAATTCGCCCATATGAGCTATATGTATTCTGTGTATTTGTTTCAAATGTAGACACCACAATGCTAATGTTTATTTCAATTTTGATCTAACTTGCTGTGTCCCGAATTTTTTTTTTCACTCACATATATCTGAAAACTATTTCGAAGTCTTCAGAAGCAGCGTATGAGTTTCTTGTGCTGCATTTATGTAATATTCCAGCGACACTGACCTATTGTTACTCCCCGATAACCCTGGACCGGCACTCTCCTAGGGAGCTGGAACTCTCCTTCCTTTACTCCTGTTCTCCAGGAGCTGTATGACCCCCTATGGATTTAGCGCTTCTCAGTGATTGTATTGTCAATCATCACAATCTGTTGCTTTATTTTCTAACTTTTTTTTTTGAGGTTTTAATTTAGAGATTAACAATACTTTGAATGTCTGCATCTTTGGCAAACAGTCAGATTCTATTATACTTGCTTAGGCATTTTTTTTTTTTGTAAATCAGGAACATTAGCAGTGAGAATTCAAATCATTATAATTTCAAACTGATGTATTTTATTGCAAGATTATTATTATCATTATTATTATTGTTATTATTATTATTATTATTATTATTATTATTATTATTATTATTATTATTATTATTATTATTATTATTATTATTGTTGTTGTTGTTATTATTATTATTATTATTATTATTATTATTATAATCATAACCAAGCGCTAAACCCGTAAGGGTTAAGCAGCACTGCAGTGTAGGGTGTGCTAAAAGGTGTAATATATCAGATCAGAGTGCGCAGTTATTGCTGACTTGTGTTTTGCGAATGTCGAGTCTTGGCTCCTGCATCTAAAGAGTTTATTAAGTCGGAATCACTGATTTCTGGCCATTTAAGCCCTATCGTATCTACTCTTACAACTGCATATGAAGTATGCCTTCACCACTTCCACAGCTAGTTCATTCTACTTCCTTTCTTCCCTGAAACCAAAAACAAGAGTATTTGTTGACAATCTTTTGACTCATCTGTCTTTAGCTTCCACTAATGTCTTGTTTTGGTTCTACCATTTAAGTCTTTCCCTGTCCTTCCTATCAACTGCTCTGACTTACTTGTATATCGTAATCATGTAACACAGCCTCTTCCAGCTTTGTCAGTGTGTGTGTGTGTGTGAGCACTCACAGCATCCTCATACCATCTGAGTCGTGACAGAGCAAGAGAGGGAGAGCGCACGAGACAGGTGAAGCAGTAAAGAAGGATACTACTGGCGTTGAGTAGGAGGCATGAATGTAGAAGGTGATTGATAGTGACAGGAAGATTGCCACTTCACCGCGAGGGGTCTGTTGTAGCGTAATGTGACTGTTCCTTCGTGTTGCACAGTTAAGCTGAATAGCGGACAGAGGTTAAGAGTTCCAGGGCTCATTACTTTAAGATTACTGCAGTTTTTGCTGAAACTTTTCTTCCACTGGCTCTCGTACTTATGTATGTTTCCTCTTCTAGGTTCTTCTGGTTTCTATTCACTTTTCATTTGTGTGGCTTGCATTCTTGCCATGATGACTGAACCATGGCTTCTTCAAGTGTTATTTTCTGGCTGGCATATTCTGGATAGAGACGAATATGTCTGTCCAGGTAGGTATCTTATGCCTTTGCAGTCTCCTTTGTTTTATATTTGCTTTCTATTTTTTTGTCTTATAATCCCTCTTTCACTAAGTTGTTTAATTAATATCAATACCAAGAGCTTGCTAGATTGTACAGGTTCTCTGTGACTTCATTGTTTCTATGTGTCATTCATTGACATAATCGTTATGGAAAGTTTTCGCTGTTCTAAGTATTTCGTCCGTCTCTGTGAAGGTCCCATCATCCCCCAGTCTTTCTCATAAGTGAACTCTCCTTGGCTAGGCTCAGGAGACTCGCTTACCATATGGAGAAAAAGAGAAGACCAGTGAAGGAACAACTACGCTACCGTAACCGTGTATACTGTAACAGTATTATTGCCTTCATATTGACATTGCAGTAAAGTCTGGGTCTCCTGGTGTATGGAGGGTTGTATGTAAATTGTAATAAATATTTACAACCTAGTCTGATTACCTCGTCCGATGTTTAATGTGTGAAAGTTTTCCCAGTTGTGGATGACCAATTGGTGGAGGAGAGAGAGCAGGTCAAGCCTTGTGTCTGGTGCTTCCAGGAACACTCTTGTGGGATACTTGTGACCCTCTCCCGTTTTCTGTGTGTGCTTCAGAAAATCTTAATAAATCGCAATAAAAAGCGAAACGCTGTGTGTGTGTGTGTGTGTGTGTGTGTGTGTGTGTGTGTGTGTGTGTGTGTGTGTGTGTGTGTGTGTGTGTGTGTGTGTGTGTCTGTCTGTCTGTCTGTCTGTCTGTCTGTCTGTCTGTCTATCTGTCTGTCTGTCTGTCTGTCTGTGTGAATTCTAAAATACTAACAATTCATATTTAAATTCATAACAGGAAATTTACGCATAAGAATATGCCGATAGGCCTAAACCCCGCTCCCCCTTCCCCCACCAAAATAAAAAAGACTTAATCAATTTTTTTGCAAGTAACTCAGACAAGGTACAAGATGTATATGAATAACTTACGAAATCGAGGTCAATACACTTCAAAATAAGAAGCATCGTAGAGTGTATAACAGGAGAGAGAGTTCTGGTCTTATGCCAAACTCATCCCCTGACAACATTGTACCTCCCTGACGCGCCTCAAACACGTACATCAACGCAGATAAATAATTTAAGTAATAATAATAATAATAATAATAATAATAATAATAATAATAATAATAATAATAATTATTATTATTATTATTATTATTATTATTATTATTATTATTGTTATGTTATTGTTATTAATATTGTCATAATTTATTATTATTATTATTATTATTATTATTATTATTATTATTATTATTGTTATTGTTATTAATATTGTCATAATTTATTATTATTATTATTATTATTATTATTATTATTATTATTATTCATGGGAAGCTCTAAACTCGTAGTTGTTACAAAACAAATTTTATGAAAACTAGGTTGATATTTTTTAGTTTACATATCGCACGTGAAGAAATCCTTCAGTCAATGGAAGAACTTGGAATAAATCGGTTCGTAATTAAAGCGACTTTGTTAAACAACGCTGGTTAAAGACGAAAATTAATAAAATAAATTGGAGCCCACTTGGAGTATAAACTGAGACTTACCACGTACATAAACTCTTACCACTTAAATAAATCGAGAATTACCACTGACAATCACTATCTGCACAAATTGCAATGAGAGTTACAACTTGCATAAACGAAACAAATTTTGAGAAACGTCTCGTCTGCACATCAGGCTTTTTTCTTTTTCATTCTAACGCAGATGCATAAGAAGCCAGTGGAAGATGTGTTAAAGTGTAGCAGTTGAAGACATCGCGACCCACTAGGGGAAGTAGGTCATGGCTATAAGGTGGACTAGATGTTACTAATTGAGCCGTACCTCTGTACCAAGATTCACCAGGGACTTGTTATAGAGGATAGGTTCTACACCTCCATTACTAACATTTGGTTCGCCTTATGGCCTGACCCACTTCCATTAGTAGGCCCCGTCCACCTATGATGATGTCTTCAACTGCTGCACCTCACCATATCTTACACAGGCTCCACTATAAAAGTCTTCGTTTTCACGCCTCTGTATTAGATTGATGAAGCCTGCTGCGCAGTGAAACGTCTCTCCAATAAAGATACCCAGGTGTTGAACATGTGTCCCGAATCCGGGACAGCCAGGTGGCATTACACCACCTGTACAGCTGCACCACGAATGGTCTGGCAGGTGGCGTTCCCACAACCGTACCTCTTCGCGAATACAACACGTAAATAAGGAATTTTCTTGACAGTTCTTATGTATCGGTGTAGGGGTGGAAGTGTGGGGAAGCCGCTTGATGACCGATGGTGTAGGTATGAGAGAACCATCTCACTGGCTCTGGTTCGAGCTCGTATAACTCTTCTTCCATTTAATATAAATCAAAATTAATCCTACCTTGATGTCTTTAGCGTCTTCATCAATCGCAGTGCTCAATGCACAAATAGATCTGTTGTTGAAGTTTACTATAATGTCCCAGACTGTTGCAGGTGACTCGTGGAAGCAACCACCACTAGCTCTTTTAGTGAGGTCCAGGAATAACCACGAAGACTAGTGGGCCTGTGTACACCCTGCTGCATCCAGAGCTACACTAGACTGCCATGGGTGAATATGTTGACAACAAGCAACAATGACCAGGTGTGTGATGGTCTCCTGGATGGTGTTTAGGCAAAGCTGGAGGTGGAGCAGCTTGACACAGTGAGCGCAGCCCTGACCCTGAGCAAGCCAAGACTTCAACAGCTGATGTGTGGCGTCAGATGGTTGCAGACGCCAGGGTGTCCGGAGTGCAACTGAGCCAAGAACATGATCGCTGCCGCCATATGTACACCTCGGGATTCCATGCTTTCCCACAACGCCATTAACAAGGGAAAGGAGGACCTAAATTTACAGCTAAAGTATTATTTTTTATTTGGGTCCATGATTTACTTTTTATTATGATGTGCTGCTCCAGACACTACATAATGTTCGTAATTTTCCGAGATAAGTCAGTAATCTTTGTCGAGTAGGTTATTAATACAGCTCAAAGGTATGTACACTGCATCTTATTACAGTTAAGAACTAGTAGCGGAAAGTCGTGGCAATTAAGTTGTAGAGGATACTGTTGCAAGTATATTGTACAGTGTTAGAGTCGATGTAGTTCCTGCAGCAGTGTCAAAGATTTAAGCACAGAATTCTTTCTTTCAACAAACCGGCCGTATCCCACAGAGGCAGGGTGGCCCAAAAAGAAAAACGAAAGTTTCTCTTTTTAAATTTAGTAATTTATACGGGAGAAGGGGTTACTAGCCCCTTGCTCCCGGCATTTTAGTCGCCTCTTACAACACGCATGGCTTACGGAGGAAGAATTCTATTCCACTTCTCCATGGAGATAAGAGGAAACAAACAAGAACAAGAACTAGAAAGAAAATAGAAGAAAACCCAGAGGGGTGTGTATATATATATATATATATGCTTGTACATGTATGTGTAGTGTGACCTAAGTGTAAGTAGAAGTAGCAAGACGTACCCGAAATCTTGCATGTTTATGAGACAGAAAAAAAGACACCAGCAATCCTTGACAATCCTCACTTGACAGGACGGTAGTACCTCCCTGGGCGGTTGCTGTCTACCAACCTACTACCTAGCAAACACAGAGTTAAGGGTAATATAATAAAGCAGAATTATAAACTAATAAAAGTCCACTCCGGATATTAAGACCTAATACACACGGAATATTTTATACATTGTGAGTTTTTTGGTAACTTTATAAACAAGTTATGAAAAAATAAATAAATTTATATAATTACAGCAAAACACTGCAAGTACTTGCAAATAAGTTTTGGGTCAATGAACTGAAAAGACGAGAAAAAATGTACAAGTGGACATCATGGATCTTAACGAATTAAATGTTCAATATATTTCCTGGTTTGTCAGCGAATTTAACACCAAGTTAAGTCAGTTGAGCTTCAACGAAACTCGAAGTTAATAAAATAAATGATTAATCATATTGACGAGAGAACAAGACGGAAGACAACATAATATATATATATATATATATATATATATATATATATATATATATATATATATATATATATATATATATATATATATATATATATATATATATATATAAAAGTGTATAATTCCGAATACACTGAAAAAAAAAACAGCGACGAACGTGACTTTTGTAAACATATGACCATTGTTTAAGATAATGTTTGGTAAACACCTCGACATATTATCACCATCAAGTGTTAATGTTTACCTTTTATGCAGCGTTTACCAACTAGTTTTATACATTATTATTATTATAATCATGGGGAGAGCTAAACCCGTAGGATTATACAGCGTATGTGTGGGGGAGAGATGGAAGGTATTCAGGCTTAGTTCAGGGAACCGGAGCACAGATCCAATTCCCTAGATCAAGAGCCCCTCACCAGCGTCAAGGAACCTCCCTTGAGGGGCTGTCTCATACAGTAATGATCCTCGTGTCAGACAAGCAGGAGGTGAGTTTACTGCTGCAGTAACCCAGCGAGAATCAATCTGTATATCACGAAACTAATATATTTCATTGATGATAAATAATACTAGTCATATTTAAGCCGAGCTAGGATAGGATACTAAGATTTATTTAAGGTCAGTTCGACTTGTCTGACCAAGATAGAACAACAGTGATTGATACACAATAGGAAATCATCACTTTTCCCTCCGGGCTTCTGGAGAACCATAAGAGCATTACTACATTAACATATAACGGCTTTAGAAATTAGCCTTTTTTAATAAACACAAATACATATTAGAGCAAGGAAAACAATGTGTTTTAAGAGCGTGGTGTCAGGTGTGAGGGGAAGTTGTTGCGTGTTGAGGGAGCGTCAGCTGGCCACGACACCAGCAGTTGCTCTGCATATCATTTTCCAGTTTTAATATACGAATAATGATCGTAAATTGCGTGTGGTGGCGCAGGCGTCGTGGAATTCATACAAAACTTTATCATTCTATGTTTTACGGCTTAGAAACATATTCATGGGATTTTTTTATTTTGGTGGTGGTGCCTCGGAGCGCAGCAGAGTGACTCAGGCAGTATTGTAGGGAGGAGTGTGGATGAGAGAGGGAGAGAAACAGACAGACAGAATCGTAACAATATGTTGATATGTACTGTCTAATGAAACTAGGTCACCAAATCCTGCAACATGCAAGCTTTAGACGTCCAGCGCTTTACCACGGCTCGAAGGCGCCCTCCGTCCACCTTTCTGTTTATTCATTGACAGTTGTTCCTTATGACTTAACCTGAGTTCGTATTATTTTGTATTATTAGTTCAATGGAAATCTCTAAAGCAATAAAAGTCATATACGGGGTCTGGGAAATGGGGATGATGAAAGGTGATGAGGTACCATCCGAGGAAGGGAAAGATGGTTAACAAATTTTGTAAAAATCTTGGTGGCATCCCACACCTCTTTCCCAAGACTCCTTAATCACGAAGGCAGCAACTCTGGGCTAGCCAGGTGACATCCCGCACCTGTAATGCAAGAGTCCTAACTACAATCATTATAACTTCGTCTTAAAACGATGACGTTTCCTCTGCAAGAAGTTGCATTTTCGCGTCCTCCCAGAGAGTCTGGCTTTCGGGCTGCGTGCGTGTAGAGGAGTGCGTGACCACAGCTGCGATCATCACAGACGCACCGCACCATGGGGCGAAGTCTGAGAACTTCCTGCAGTTAGTATGTTTATTTAGGTACACGTACACATAAATACAATTATCATAAATAGTGTAAATTACCTAGGATAACTAAAAAAAAGTTCTTGTTGGATGTATTGCTCATGTAAACTTTTCTTTTCATTTTTGGAACGTGAGTGTTATGTAACAAATTTCATCCATGTGAAATGATAAAGTTGTTATAGATAAGTGAAGAGTTACACTACACAAGGCTGCGTTCGTTATTTTATCTTCTCTGTGAATTTACAATGTAGGCCTAATATTTGGTTCCACAAAGTTTATGGCCTACATAGGAAAATGCGCATCTTTCACTGTGTATATAACGGATTTAATCTGTTTTAGACATTAAAATATTATTGATGTTACTGTACAGGCAAATTATGACCCACGTACAGTCAATAATCTCTAAATACACTTTAGTGTTTGATTATGATTATAATATAACAATACTTTAAACACACGCAGCGCCCCTCTGTAGCGTCATATGGACAATGCTACTGTAGCGGCAGCGCATTCAACTTAACAAAATGTACCCAGGAGAAGCAGGACATCTGGGAAAGTCTGGTAACAACAGCTGTCTTTGTTACCTAACAATAAACAGATAATGTTGCTTGCG
Source organism: Cherax quadricarinatus (assembly GCF_038502225.1). Taxonomy (NCBI): domain Eukaryota; kingdom Metazoa; phylum Arthropoda; class Malacostraca; order Decapoda; family Parastacidae; genus Cherax; species Cherax quadricarinatus. The sequence continues at coordinate 24,887,423 of NC_091324.1, read as the reverse complement.
CCGAATACACTGGAATGTGTTGGCCCTGCAACTCACTTAGCTCTCCTATATGGAACATTCGTTTTGTATTTGGCACACGCTATACGAAGCAATGATCGTGCAAGCCACTACAGTAAGCTAGAAACATGGCTGGCCAGAGCCACTTAGTGGTGAATGGATCACTCTAGATAAATCGGGTTAGCCAGGTGCTGAGGCATTTTGACGTTTCAGAGTGAGGGGTGGGTTGCCTGGGATAGTTACCTCGTGACTGGAACATTCCAGTCATACCTTCTCTAGCCACCAGCGCTTCATATCATATAAGCTATCAATTTTGGCTCCTCATGACTGTTTTCACTATTGTTGCTGAGTGTGTGGATTTCACTATTCTCTGTAACCCCTACATGGTTAATCAATAGTGGACTTGTGTACCTAGTTGTATATAATGTACATACGTTCTAGTGTTGAGTATATAAGCTAAACTACCAATTTATATTGTATCTGCTATATTTCTTCTCTTGCTTAAACCATGACTACGCTAAGCTAGTTTATAATCCGACCTGGTACTACAGGCCCTTAGAAAAGTACTTTGGAGCTGGAGGTGGTCAGCTGATGTAGGTATCAACCTAGGGAAGGTTCTGAAAAGGTTTTCCTGCAGTAAATAAGCCACAGTGCTATGCTTTCTTCGGCTATCCTGGATTATTATTAATCCTCATGAGTTATTAATCTGAATAAAGTTTTTTTTCTTATATTTTATTCTCTACGAATATTCAGTTCATCTTTGGACAACATCCATAAATACAATTTTCTTTACGCCTGAGGAATTACGGTAATATTCAGTACCGCATTAATTGTGCGCTGTCTTATGAGGTGTTTTGGATACACGAGTTATCATTTGAACTCTCCTTCCACCATGTTTATGTTGTCTGCTTGTGATGTGAAGCACGCCCGTTCAGGTTCCGTTGTTTGCTGTGAATAATGTTGAGCTTTTTACTCTTTCAACGGACCGTTGATAGATTGCTCTGTTTACTGTTGCTACGGAACCGTTGACGGTTATGTTTAGAGGGTTACTGTTGCTTAGGACCATTGGCAATGATGTCGCATGGGGACTAACCTAACCTAACCTAACTCACAGAGGCCGCACGTTCCACTCAACCGAAATAACCTGACTTCCCTTCTCGGGCGAGTAGAAATATATAGACAAGTCTTCCACCTACTGCTGGGTGTTAGTCGACTATTATGGGCAACACCCAGGAAAAAGAGGAATGAAGAACCAAAAGGAGAAAAAAAGCCACACTGCTTATCTTTCAAGGATTGTCCTGGGTTAAGAGACCTCCAAGGAAAGGGGTTAGGGTAATATTCCTAAGAAAGTGTGCCTACTGCCTACAGTATCCTCCTCCTGTGAGAGGAGACGAGGTCAACAGCCTGGTTGGTAACCACGACGCTAGTCAAAGCTCGCTACCATCTGCTTACTGTGTCACTAGGAAAAGCTCCGTCGGAAGTGGCGTGCCTTCATTAACCAAAACATTATTCATTATGTAAATTAGTTTATGGTACAAAAACCTTGGGTCGCGCACGCACGTGCACACACACACACACACACATGCAGTGAAGAGGCGGGGCCAGGAGCTTGGACTCGACCCCTGCAACCTCAACTAGGTGAGTACAACTAGGTGAGTGAGTACACACACACACACACACACACACACACACACACACACACACACACACACACACACACACACACACACACACACACACACACACGTTGTCACAATTAAATGTCACATTTGTTGAATATGTATCCTTTTACTTAACAATACGAAAACTCTATGGATATTGCAGTCCAGGATTCGTCGCTGCTTATCAAAGAACTCCCACCTGGGACCAGTAGCGTGTAAACACGAGGCTCTCACGTACTTGTAAAGAATTAGCTGTTAGTTTTACTTGTTAATAACCTCGTGATAACTAAATTTAAATAAGTACCACATGAGTAGATAACTCGGATAAGTGGGTCAGCCTTCGGTTCAGTCGCTGACCCAGGCAAGTTATGGGGCTCGTGAAGTGTCAGAGATAAACAGGAATGATGGAGTGGTTAGGATGGCTAAGTATGGAACTCTGGTTCTTGTGAATAATGTTAGTTGTCAGTATGTGTGTGTGTGTGTGTGTGTGTGTGTGTGTGTGTGTGTGTGTGTGTGTGTGTGTGTGTGTGTGTGTGTGTGTGTGTGTGTGTGTGTGTATGTGTGTGTGTGTGTGCTGGAGTAGCAGCTCCTGAGGGTGAGAGCAATTATTCCCACGCGAAAGCGTCTTTTGTTTCTTATTTCGGCAGTTAACCACAACGAGCACTATAATCCTGCGAAAACATGTAGTTAGAGGAACCCGAAACAAAAACTTTTCAACATATTATCACTCTAACACAGAGATATGACGAGGGAAAACTTTTATATTGGAGCCGATAGAAGACGTGAGGGGTATTAAAGATACCCAGGTGTTGCACATAAGTCTTTTTCATCAACTTGTCGGTATTTATACCTTTGGTCTAACGATACTTGTCTGATACAGGAACACCATGGAATTTCAGTACAAGAATATCCTCTAAAACTCCATTGCCTAGCTTTTTTTTTTTTCATCTTATGGGCCTCACCTATTTCCTCTAGTGGTCACCGTCCACACGTGATCGCGCCTTCAACTGCTGCATCTCTGCAGTCTCCACATCTACAGTACAACTTCATTGCTAATTTCTGGGCCAGTTTATAAGCCCGACCTACTTCCACATGTAGACTCCGCCACATGTGAAGAATTCTTCCCTTCCTGGACGCCTATATTTCTTATACTAACTCCGGCATAAAAGTCTCCGTCCTTGGGCCACTGTATTAAATTGATAAAGCCTGCTACGCAGGATCTGACAATATCGAAAAACTATTCGTGTCCTCAGCTGACCAACTGAACAAATGCTGACATCAAGAATCCACATACACTTGCAGGGTCCACAATCTCAGTAACCCATGTTTAACCCATGTTATGCATCAGCGCTTTCAGTACCAACACTAGAGCGTCTTCTGTCGACACTATTGTCCTATTAAATGTGAAATTTACCAGGCAGTGTGTGCTTATATTATTTCGTGATATTTACTACCCCTCTTATCAATACTAGTTCATATAGTTTATTATCCTCTCTCATCAAGACTTATTCATGCAGTTTGTGTACAGTTTTATACACAAGTTAGGCTTATTTTTAATATGTACAAACCTGCCTGTACAGTATCGGTCACACTACTTGGTTGGGTTAAAAATTTGTACGTAACTGTTCAAATTAAAATAATTTTGTGCGACTTACATTATTTATGCATGAAAATATTGTTCCGGTATACGTGGGAGTGCCCGGGGCGCAGCTTCCAGCCTGAGTACGACACCTGTGGTCGTCGGTGAGGGACTGACCTCGTAATTATCAGAGCACCAGTGCGAAAATACTCCCCCTAGAAAGCAACCTGACACTTGCCTCGCATGTGGCCAAGTGCCTCCATAAAACTTCTGAAATATTTAGATTGCTTGGTTAATGAGATTTAAATCCTATTGACTACACGGGGGTCAATAAAGCTATGTGTCCCTTGTTCACCCAGTCAAGGTTAATCCCTAAAATAGGGATTAAACTCTCAGCATACATACACTGAGAGACATATACCTCTCAGTGTCTATATGTGGTGTTTCTCCTTGCTTATAACCTGGAGTATACCTGGAGGGTGCTGGGGGGGGGTAAACGCTCCAGCGGCCTCGCGGTGGATCAGGGCCTGATCAACAAGGCTTTTACTGCCGGACACACGTAATCCAATGTACAAAACACTGCCCGGCTGGTCATGCATTGACTTTAGGTATCTGTCTAGCTCCCTCTTGAAGACAGTCAGGGGTCTACTGGTAATCCCCCTTATTTATGCTGGGAGGCAGCTGAACAGTCTTGGGCACCTGACACTTTTGAGAGCTACTTTCAAAGCGTCATCAACGACGCTACCTTGTAACTTTATTTGTCTGTTTCTGAACTTGTCGGTATTTTGAAGCATTATCCAGCTGTCTATTTGATATTATTTAGCCGCACTGAAGCAGTGGACTTTGTACTGTTTCTCCACCGTCGGACCTGCAAGAGGTAGAAATAATACAGAATCCTTTTGGTACAACGTTTCGCCCACGGTTGGACTTTATTTGTAGGCTTTTGTTATTTGTCACCCACTAGCAGGTGAAGATGTTCCCTTCCTTGGTGCCGACGAAACGTTCATAAAACAAGGAACTAGAGTTATCCTCTCCTTCCTAGGATCAAACCTGACGGTCCTTATGTCTCTTATGCCCCTAGTATGATATTTTACACAGCTCAATTTACAGAGTAATAATTGTTACCTTATCTCGGCTCAACAAGAGGCTATGAGCCGTTACTTTGCCTCAGTGCACGTATAGGCTAAGAGCGTTTTTTTTTTTTTAACACATCGGCCGTTTCCTACAGAGGAAGGGCGACTCGGAAAAGAAGAAACACATTCATCATCACTCACTCCCTCACTGTCTTGTCAGAGGCGAGCAGATACTGTAGTTCAAAAACTGTAACATATTTCCACCCCTCCTTCAGAGTGCAGTTATTTTATCCTGCCTTAATTAATTTACAGGGTAAAAGCAGTTATCGTGCATCAACTCATTTCAACCTCCAGCATTAAGATAAATTTCCCAAATATCGTGTCAGATAAGTAATCAGTTTAATTAGCAAGGCGACAGTGGCATTCCATGGCGTCACTTGTGGTGTTCAGTAAGTTTATTTACGTACATGTACACATATATACAGCTACATAAATTATCATACATAACAACAGAGGTGTGTAGATTATCTAGGATAACCTAAAAAAGTCAAAGTGACTGATTTTCATTTGGGTTGTTCTCGGGAGATGCCGATCTGTGCTCACCTTATCCAGGTGAAACCAGCACTTTAATTACTCGAGTAAGCGGGTCAGCCTCTGGCGTTAGTTGAGGTTACTGAGGTTTGCATGGTGGGTTGTGGTGGCTGGTATGGTGTGCTGAGTGGCAATGAGGAGATATGCGTACCGTGTTTACTGCTGCAAACACGGCCGCGGGGGCGATGACCCCAACCCTCTCCAGGTATACTCCAGGTGTCCAGGCACCATCACCAGTTGGCCGTCTCACACATGTCACCATCACCAGTTGGCTGTCTCATACATGTCACCATCACCAGTTGGCTGTCTCATACATGTCACCATTACCAGTTGGCTGTCTCATACATGTCACCATCACCAGTTGGCTGTCTCATACATGTCACCATTACCACTTGGCTGTCTCACACAGGTCACCATCACCACTTGGCTGTCTCATACATGTCACCATCACCACTTGGCTGTCTCACACATGTCACCATCACCACTTGGCTGTCTCACACATGTCGCCATCACCAGTTGGCTGTCACACATGTCACCATCACCACTTGGCTGTCTCACACATGTCACCATCACCACTTGGCTGTCTCACACACGTCACCATCACCACTTGGCTGTCTCACACATACCACCATACTCATTTGCTGGTAAACTGTATTTATCTTTCAGTTGAGGTGCTGAAACTTTATAGGGAGATATAAAACAATAACCACATGTCATTTCAGCCTCCTCAGAGAATGAACGCCATGTTGACGATTCACATATTCACTGAAAAAAAGCTTTCAACCCGTGACTCCAATTGAAATAAGTCACATTGACTTTTTTGGGGGGTTATCCTAGATAATCTAAACATATGCTGCTATACTATATGATAATTTATGCAACTGATTTATGTGTACATGTACATGAATAAACTTACCATTTCTAAGTAATTAGTGTGGCCGAGGAGGACATTCACGGTATCTGTCGTAACTGTCAAAATGCTCTTTGGCAAACTACTGGGAACACTGACGTTATTCCTAGGTGAATAAATCTGTAAACGGTTTATTACTTGTGTAATTTGCCTACCTAACAAATGTCGAGGTCCAGTACCTAAATACATGTGCTTCTAATATTTTGACTACCAGAAATAATGGGGGAAAATTCCTAGGCTTATACCTTGACAACAACCTGAATTTCAGCACCCATATCCAGCATATAGCCAAAAAAGTATCCAAAACGGTTGGGATCCTCTCCAAGATACGATACTACGTGCCGCAAAATGCCCTTCTCACACTATACCACTCACTTATTTATCCATACCTCACCTATGCTATTTGTGCTTGGGGATCAACTGCAGCAACACACCTAAAGCCAATAATAACCCAACAAAAAGCTGCAGTAAGAATAATCACTAAATCCCATCCCTGGCAACACCCCCCCCCACTCTTCATAGATCTAAACTTGCTCCCAGTTCAGTACATCCACACTTACTACTGTGCAATCTATATCTACAGGGCCTTAAACTCTAATATCAACCTTGACCTAAAACGCTTTCTTGATAGTTGTGACAGAACCCACAGGCATAACACCAGACACAAACATCTCTACGACATTCCCCGTGTCCGACTAAACCTTTACAAAAATTCAATGTATGTCAAAGGCCCTAAAATCTGGAATACCCTACCTGAGAACTCTAGAACTGCAGACACATTCATCACCTTCAAAACTACCATTAGAAAACATCTTATCTCCCTGATACACCCCGTCAACTAACTACAAGAATACCACCTGGTGGTTCACACTTACACTCACTCACTCATTTGACCATAAACGGAAATATTAATCTCAGTCTTAAAATAATGAATCCTGTGATACTCCAATACTGAAACTATGTACTGTGCCAAAACAAAAGCATTCACATTGCTAAACTCACAAACTAGTATTTAGTCACTTAGCCATAATACCAACTTACCTCATAATTTGTAATATTTTACAATTAAGAATAAAACTAAGTATGCCCGAAATGCCTAGCCATGCTAAGCGTTCTAGTGGTACACTCTGTAATCACAATTTTACTACATGTAAACCAAACAATAACCAAATTTCTGTAAACTCAGCATTGTAATCCTTATAGAGAATAAACTTTGAATTTGAATTTGAATTTGAATAAGAGATAAGATAAGATTTCGTTCGAATTTTTAACCCCGGAGGGTTAGCCACCCAGAATAACCCAAGAAAGTCAGCGCGTCATAGAGGACTGTCTAACTTATTTCCATTGGGGTACTCAGTCTAGTCCCCCAGGATGCGACCCACACCAGTCGACTAACAGCAAGGTACCTATTTGCTGCTAGGTGAACATGAACAGGACAACAGGTGTAAGGAAACGCGTCGAAATGTTTCCACCCGCCGGGAATCGAACCCGGGCCCTCCGTATGTGAAGTGAGAGTTTTAGCCTAAAGTTATCAGACTATCTAATGCCCAAATATCTTCATGACCCGTAAAATATGTAAATTTTCATTTATTTAAGCCCCCCATACATAATTTTATACTTTAAAATGAACAATTTTAGATAAAAAAAATTGTTTTAATATCGACAGTCCTTTTATTCTAGATCATATTGAAAACGTAAACCAACCTCCTCAAGTAATTATTCACTGATTGTATGACCATGTAAAATCTTAGATAATAAACTTGTTAATCGAAGGAGAGATAATTGTTAGGTTCGTATCATGGTATGTTTTAGGTTTTAGGCTTGTAGCTTCCAGTGGCTTGTTATTGTTTTGGTAAAAGATGAAACTTTTTCCTTGGCATTATCAGGAGACATATGCATGCCGCCAAATTTTTAATTATTTAATTGTATTATTTATTTCTAAAAAACATAAAATTTTACGTGTACGTATTATGAGTCGTTACGCATGTTTACAGTGTCTTGTTGGTTTAGAAAGACACGTAAGCAATAACATAATAAATATGTTATAGTGTTTGCTTACGTGTCTTTCTAAACCAACTTGTCGGTATTTATTACCAAGGTTTATACCACAGTGTCTTGTAAAAATTTAGCCTGGTGCATTAACCTATTCATCTTTTATTTTATTTTTATTGTTGTTCTTGTTCTTGTTTTTGTTCCCCTCAAGGAAGGTTCCTTGATGTTGGTGAGGGGCTCTTGATTTAGGGAATTGGATCTGTGCTCCAGTTCCCCGAATTAAGCCTGAATGCCTTCCACATCCCTCCCCCAGGCGCTGTATAACCCTCCGGGTTTAGCGCTTCCCCCTTGATTATAATAATAATCTTGTTTTTGTTATTGTTCTTGTTCTTGTTTCCGTTCTTTGATTCACTTCGAAGGGAAACGAAAGTTTACATCCAATCTTTTAACTCGCCTTGAAGAGAAACCAGAGTTTACATCCATCCTTTAACTCGCTTTCAATGGAAACCAGAGTTTACATCAATCCTTTGACTACCTTTCAAGGGAAACCAGAGTTTACATCCTTCCTTTGACTCGCTTTCAAGGGAAATCAGAATTTACATCCATCCTTTGACTCGCTTTCAAGGGAAACCAGAGTTTACATCCTTCCTTTGACTCGCTTTCAAGGGAAACCAGAGTTTACATCCTTCCTTTGACTCACTTTCAAGGGAAACCAGAGTTTACATCCTTCCTTTGACTCGCTTTCAAGGGAAATCAGAATTTACATCCATCCTTTGACTCACTTTCAAGGGAAACCAGAGTTTACATTCATCCTTTAACTCGCTTTCAAGGGAAACCTGAGTTTATATTTATCCTTTGACTTACTTTCAAGGGAAACCAGAGTTTAAATCCTTCCTTTGACTAGCTTTCAATGGAAACCAGAGTTTACATCCAGCCTTTGATTGTGAAGTTAAACCGAGTTCCAGAGTCTCCTTGTGTCACTCAGGAAAAACTCTCCACCGCCATCATCGACACAGCAGAGGAACGTAAATATGAATCTAGAACTACTGGGTAAATATCACTTTGTTATTTATTTATTTATTTATTTATTTATAATTTGAGCACACTTAGGCCAGCGAATAGCATTTCAAAATGTTACATTGACGACCTGTAAGCCAAATATTTATCTTAGACAAAAAACAAACAGCTTTTGTTTCCGCGGTTTACAAAATGTAGTTTACGTGTAATAAAATATTGTTTAGCATAAAAGATCCAGTGGAAATAAGTTACTTTGCACTACTTTTTTTTTGGTTTGGTAAGTTTATTACGGCACAGGTACATGTAAGTACAGTTATCCTACATAGTGTAAATTACCTAGCATAATCCTGGAATAAGTTACTTAAGGGATAAGATTTTGTTTGGATTTTTAACCCCGGACGGTTAGCCACCCAGGATAACCCAAGAAAGTCATTGTGTCATCGAGGGACTATCAGTCTTATTTTCATTGGGGTCCTTAAATCTTTTCCACCCAGGATGCAATCCACACTAGTCAGCTAACACCCAGGTACCTACTTGTTAGGTGAACGGGACAACAGGTGTAAGGAAATACGCCCAGTGTTTTCACCCTTGCCGGGGATCGAACCATGGACACTCAGCTTGTGAAGCAATTGTGTTGCCTACCAGGCCAAGTGCCCCCCAAATAAGCCAGATAAAGTGATTTATTTCCATTAACCCTGTGCCAGCCTTCATCAGGTGTGGGCGTCTCTCTCTTGCCTGAGTATCGATGACAAATTTCCACTGTTCTCTCTGGGACACTTGTCCTCATCTATTTTGCCCGCCGGGCACTCTGCAGGAGGGGCACCTGTTCATTGGCTTTTAGCCAGCTCCATATTTTCCGCTCCGCAGAAAATTCTTTATCAGTCTTTGGTGGGAAGCCGGATACTGAACTCAGGTGGGAGTGTGGGCATCCCTCTCTGCTGGGGCTTGGCAAGGGGGTCCACTGGATCTAATTGGAAACTTCAAGTTTCTATCTCTATTTACAAAGGGACTTTTGTTCCTTTTCTCTCAGTGCCCAGCCTTGGACAACAATTTTTACTCGTACCATCGAGAAACTGGGCTCGATACAGCTTATGCTGTCAGTGGCCCTCATAAACCCAACAAAGAAGAAAGAAGAAGATTTGTTTCTATTGGGGTCCTAAGTAATTTATGCTATGTATGATAATTGTACTCATGTGTATCTGTGCCTAAATAAACTTACTAATATAGACCACAATATAGATGTCACTGGTTGTTTAGTTATCTTGGGTTAAATTTCACTGACTCATACAGGTTTAGTGATTGTTTTTTAATAACAACAATAATAATAGGTTGCAACTTCAAAATTTATCCCCTTCAAGGGAAATGCAATGATGCCAATATGTAAGACAACACTAAACTTGTGTAATTGCACTTATATAAGTTGTACCTAAATAAACTTACTAAAGGAAGTTGAACCAAGAAATTAGACCTGTCCTCTTCCTCGGATTGAACCTGATTACCTTCCATTATGGCACAATATGTACTTTTCTGCTGGGTATGTTTTTTATGTAAATTCTCTAGTATTAAGTGCACTTAATAATCTAGATATGTATAACTAGTACCTTTCGGAAAAGACGTTTTTTATGGTTAATAAAACACTTGTGCAACACTTGAGTATCTATTGTGGAAACATTTTGCCAACCATTGACTTCATCAGTCCGGTATAGAGAAAAATGGTGGAAAATGAGGAGTTCGAGGTAATCAGTCCCTCAGACTGGAGATGATGTATTCAGTCTATGAGTCTTGATAATAGCACAGCACATGTACAGAGAAAGGGCTTAAATATATAATGGAGACAGGTGAGGCAAAGCAGTTGGAGGCATTGTCACTGATAGAGAAAATCCAGTAGTGGAAGTAAGTTATGCCAATAGGTTAGGCAAGTGTTGAAGAAATTTCTATATCAAGATTTCAAGATATTGCTGTGTCAGACAAGTACAGCCTCTCCTCACTTAATGATGTTATGTCAGCCATCTTTAATATTGTTTTAATGTCACCTCTGCACTATTTATAACATTTTTAGTATGCTTTTAAATGTTTATGCAGTAGTGTACTGTATATTGTAATAAACAGAATAGAGGAAATCAGCTCTAATATATATTATTTGGGTATGCATACTGGTCAGAGAGCCCGTCATAAGTTCGAGTCATCGGTAAACAAGTATGTCGCTAAGTGAGAAGAAGCTGTATTATTATATAAATAGTTTAGCACTTCCCACGAATGTAATACCATAATAATAATGTAATGCAAAATGTACCTGACCAGCTGTGCTGTGGTTCGTACGTCGGTTTACGTGAGGCCAACAGTAACAGCTTGGTTGATCAGGCCCTGATCCACCATGAGGCCTGGTCACAGACCGGGCTGCGGGGACGTTGACCCCCGGAACCTTCTCCAGGTATACTCCAAGTATCGCAGGCACTATACAAATGTATAGTATAGTGTGATCCCCAAAAATTTTAATATTAAGCAGCATGGCCACGAATATGGCATAGTTTTGTGACTATAATAATAATTATAAGAAGCACTGTAGAGGTTAGGAATGAGTGAGTTGCATCAGCAATACAATGTGGTAAAATCTCAACTTAATGAACCTTGATTTAACAGGTTTCAGATTTGATGAGTAAAACCCCTTGTCCAGACAAAGCCCATTGTTTCCAGAGTCATTCATTATTGTTACAGTCCACTAGGTAAATTGATTTTGGGTTTAACAAAGTCCATTATTTCAGGAATTGTGGGTTATGGTTAAGATCTGCTGGGTAAATTGATTTTAGATTTAAGGGACAAAATTAATTTCAGATTTAATTGATAAAGTCAGATATTCCAGAATTGTCCTGTATTGCGATTATGGAAAAATAACCTTATCATTCAGATTTAATGGACAGTTAGCATTACCAGGCACCCTCTGCCCCTATTAGTATGCTAAATTAAGGGTTCAAGTTTTATTATACAGTAGAGTTTATTTTCTAGTAAAATATGCACAAAAAATTGCTTGAGCTGTTTTGATCTTTAGATGTTTGCAGGATAATACTAAATAAGCTTATTTCTGGTTATTTTGCATCACTGCCTGCTCCTCAAGGGAGGTAACTTGATGCAGGTGAGGGGGGGCTCTTTATATAAAGCAGTAGACCTGTTCTCCATTCTTTGGATTGAACATGATTGCCTCCCATTTCCTGTGCACTCTATGACCTGTATTCGTTTAGTGTTTCCCTAGATTGTAATAATAATAATAATAATAATAATAATAGTCACAGTCTGCCAAATGTCTTGCTTTCGTAGAATAATTTCACAATACAGGTTTGGAATAAACTCCTTCACAATTTTCTAGGTATAAATTATGATGTGTCTGTCCTGCTTGCTTTCCAGAGAGTACAGTTTAATTTATTTTAATAATTCCCAATAATTTAGGTGCTTGATTTTATATAAGCAAAGCCTCATATTGATTTCCTAACATATTTATATTTTCAGAATCATTTGGGCAGAATTACCCTGAGGAATTTGATGGAGCCCTGGACTGTGCATCACTAGCTGTGACCTGTGCATTTAACAGACGAGGAACTCTCTTGGCTGTGGGATGTAATGATGGACGTATAGTTATTTGGGATTTTCTGACACGTGGCATTGCCAAGATTATAAGTGCTCATGTACACCCAGTGTGTTCTCTCAGGTTAGTTTCCTTTATGTTTTGTAAAAGGATACTAAACACCAAGACTGACTTATGTATTTTATATTACAGTAATATTCATGATTTATATAACTGCAGTATCACAAAAGGTTTTATTTTAAATTATAAGCAGTGTTGCATTTTTTCTGCAGCCTATACTTTGGCCTTTACTCCAATGGACTATTCAATAAAAGGTTCTTTGATACTGATGAAGGGCACTTTATTCAAAGAATTTGAGTTACTCTTTCTTTCCTCAGATCAACCGTGATTACAATACCTCACATTCCCCAAGTGCTATAAGCTCTGTGATTTCAGTGCTTCTTTATCAGTATTATAATAATAATATTCTAGTGTACCATATGAATTACTTTTTTGATGCAGTTCAGTTCTTGATAGTGTAATAATTAATGTTTTTTTTCATCAGTTGGTCTCGAGCTGGATACAAGCTTGTAAGTGTCTCCACAGACAATAATGTGTGCATCTGGGATGTGCTCTCGGGAGAATGTGACATTAAATATAGGTTTCCTTCGCCTGTTATGAAGGTTGGTGTTTATCAGTTACTTGTCTTTTTTTTTTTATATTTCAAGAATATAGAATTTATGTGGCATATACCATATCATGTTGCAGTGTATGTATAAGTGATAATGTATATTGATTTTATGCTCTGAAAGTTTTAGCATTCTAATTCCATTCACCACCTCAAATTCTTGACACAGCTAATTGCATAGATATACAGTGCTTCACCTAAATAACAGACAGTTTAGACTGCTGACTGTACTGCTATGGCAGTTCCAAGAATCCACATAATCCAGTACAAATTTTTATTTAAAACTTTGAAATAAAAAATGAAGCTTAACAAAAATGGCATTGCTTTCCAAAATGTTACTTTTAATGATATATCTACATTTGTGATAATAGAAGATATAGGAATCATCTTTCTAGATGAGAAAAATTATGTTAATGATGTGGCAACTGCATCATCACAGGAAATTGAAACAACTTGATAATTGTTGAAAGATGTAGCAACAGGATCTTTATGTGTTTAAACATTTTTTTTTTATTATAGGAAGTTGAAGAAACTTAACCACAGGAACTTACATAAGGGATTTTGTATTCTTAATATATTGTTTATAATCTGTTATATTTTCAGGTTCAATTTCACCCTAGAAATGACAAAATGTTCTTGGTATGCCCAATGAGACATCCTGCTGTCTTGGTTAATGTAGATGCTTCACATGAAATTATTCCTATGGATGATGAGGTAAAGAAGATTCATGTTTAAGCTACTTTACAGATACTGTAATTACGGGTTGCTTACCAAGAAGTTACTGTGAATGCCAAATCTGCAAATACCACTGTGTCATTGTTACATGAAATACTGTACAATGGTTGAGAATCACATACGTACATCAGTTATACTGTATTTAATGTCTATGATGTCAGTGCTGAAGAGAAAGTTTGAGGGGTGATTTCCTTGGAGGATCATATTGGGACTGCTACACTGAAATGATGGCTCTTGTGGTGCTTGTAGTGGTGGTTATGGTGTTGGGTTGACTTTATTATGTCAGTAAGTATTTTCATTCGTCCTGCCAAGTGAGCGTAAAACGAAAGCCTGTAATTGTTTTACATGATGGTAGGATTGCTGGTATCTTTTGTCTGTTTCATAAGCATGCAAGATTTCAGGTACGTCTTGCTACTTCTTCTTACACTTAGGTCACACTGCACATACATTTACAAGCATATATACACACACCCCTCTGGGTTTTCTTCTATTTTCTTCCTAGTTCTTGTTCTTGTTTATTTCCTCTTATCTCCATGGGGAAGTGGAACAAAATTCTTCCTCCTTAAGCCATGCATGTTGTAAGAGGCGACTAAAATGCTGGGAGCAAGGGGCTAGTAACCCCTTTTCCTGTATAAATTACTAAATTTAAAAAGAGAAATTTTCGTTTTTCTTTTTGGGCCACCCTGCCTTGGTGGGATACGGCCTGTTGTTGGAAAAAAAAAAAAAGTATTTTCATTCATCAGCTCATCTTATTGTAAAATGGTAGTTTACCATGCTCTTATTTTAAAAATGAAGTCTACTATATACTTATTGAAAACTGTATTTAGCCTTGCACATATTGTAAAGCTGTATGTTACTATGCATTTATTGTGAAACTGAATTTTACTTAAGGATGCAGTCATTTTATCAGCCTCCCTCTGCTTCTTCCATATCCTTGAAACCTTATCCTTGTTGCTACACCATCCTCAGATCCCTATCAGTGTTGTGGAAGCAATTAAACTCTTTCACTACCACTGGCCACAATTTCTAGCATAAGTTATGGTTAGCTCTCACCTCATTAATTCCATGATATCGTAGATGCAGTCTGCATTGATGTAGTCTATTTAACATTTAACATTTATTAAACTTATCCAAAATATGGTGAAAAGTGTCGTTGGTGTAGTATCGCATCATTCACTCTTTGGTATACGAGCTGCAGTAGGGAAGTTATGCTTGGACTTGGAGACAGAATTTTAGATCGATCATGGACTCTGAATTCACAGGGCCTCTAGGAATAGGTACCAACTATACAAGCATTTTTGGAATAGTATCTCTGTAGTGATGCATTATTCAAGGATTTAGCATTAATGGTCATGTCTAGATGTGCATCCCCTTCAAAAACTGCATGCAGTCCCCTTATAATTGATTTCAAAATTATGAAAAGTTGATTCCAAGATCTTTGTTACTCTATTTAAGGTATTTAAAATATTCTAAATTCTTTTGACTAAAAGATAACCTGAACAAATGTTAATGACACATAAATATTAGGAATAATTTAATTTACTACAGTATTTTCATTGATGTTATTCCAGGGAGATGTAAATATTGTAGCATCTTTTGATCGCCGAGGGGAGCACATATTTACTGGCAATAGTCGTGGAAAGCTGTTAATTCTGTCATGTCCAGATTTGAAAATAAAAGCCACATTTCGAATTGGTCAAGGAACTACTAGTGCAGCAGCTGTGAAGAGCATCGAGTTTGCAAGGAGAACAGAGTAAGTTGATAAATTTTTCATTAAATAATATTTAATTTTTTTACTCCTAATTCACTAGGTGGTATAATGGCACAAAATATTTTCATGGAAAAATGCTAAACCTGTAGGGGGTCATACAACATGTGATGAATGGGAAGCATTCAGGTTTGATCCAAGGAGGTGGATATGCATAAGATATGGGGTGGACGCAGCAAACGTATGGTAGGTAGTAAGTGGTTGGAAGCTGTAGTGTTTATGATTCAACACATTATTCATTAATTTCTGTTATATGTATGTACAGAACATCAATCCTTTGACAGGTTCTTTCTAGTAAACTCGGCAGATCGCGTGATTCGTGTTTATGATGCGCGTAAAGTTTTGAAGTGTGGAAAAGATGATGATCCTGAACCTACACAGAAACTGCAGGATCTTGTTAATAAGTAAGTTTTATTCTGCCTGACTGTTATATTGGTGCTTATATAAATTCCAAAAAAATATGTACAGTATAGAACTGTATAGTATTTCCTGTACAGTATAGTACAGTGTTACCCCGAGTTTCGGCCGTAATCTGTTCCAGGAGCTAGGCCTAAACTCGAAACAGCCGAAAGGCAAAGCATTATCTCCCCTAAGAAATAATGTAAATTCAATTAAGCTGTTCCAGATCCACAAAAATATTCACAAAAAATACATTTTTTAAAGAATAACTATAGTTTTACATACACACAACACAGATAAATACATATAGTATACTTAAATTAGTAGTACAATAGATAAATTAAAATTTCAATAAACATTTCAAATAACATTTGCTTACCTTTATTGAAGAGACTTGTTGGCATCTGGAAGATAGGGAATTTATTGTGAAATGTTTGGCTGCCTGGTTGCCTGCCTAGCTGGCTGCCTGGCTGGCTGGTTGCCTGGCTAGCTGGCTGCCTGGTTGACTGGCTGCCTGGCTGGATAGCTGCCTGGCTAGCTGGATGGCTGGCTGGTTCCCTGACTGACTGGCTGCCTGGCTGGCTCATTGCCTGGCTGACTGGATGCCTGTCTGGCTGGTTGCCTGGCTGGGTGGATGCCTGTCTGGCTGGTTGCCTGGCTGGCTGGATGCCTGTCTGGCTGGTTACCTGGCTGTCTGGTTACCTGGATGGCTGCCTGGCTGGCTAGATGGCTGGTTGCCTGGCTGTCTGGTTGCCTGGCTGGCTTGTTGCCTGGCTGCCTGGCTGCCTGGATGCCTGGCTGCCTGGATACCTGGATGCCTGGCTGCCTGGTTACTTGGCTGGTTGACTGGCAGGATGAGCATGCAGGGTAATGTTAATTCAAGGATAAACAGCGCTAGACTGGCTCACAATACCTGCGCGGGGAGGCATGCAAGCATGGGCAAGCGGACAGGTCTGGTAGGCCAGCTGAAACCCGGGGCAACGGCTAGAACTCGGGATAAAATTTGGCCGAAAAAAGCGGTCGAATCTTAAAGCGGCCGATACTTAGGGCAGCTGAAACTTGGGGTTCTACTGTACTTTAATTTAAAATTATAGTGGAACCTTGGTTTTTGTATTCCCCAGTTTTTGTAGGATTTGGTTTTCGATGACTTTTTTTCATTGAAATTTTGTCCCAGTTTTCGTAGAGTTGAAAATGGTCCATACCAAATGTGTCCGCATGACTTGGCCACTCAAGCACCCACACAAAGCATCCTATGCGTTCATGACTCTGTCTGCCTTTGTTTCTTGTTGAGTGAGCATCACCCCGCATGTTCATCCTTCAGAGGAGGAGGAAGAGAGAGGGGAGAATGTGTCTTCTTCAGTGATTAAGGACATATGTGCAAAGTGGAGTTAGTTGCAAAGTTTTGTGGAGAAATATCACCCTAACAAAGCTGTTGCAAGCTGTGTCTGCAACATGTTCAATGACAGTGCCTTGTCCCATTTTAGGCAAATCGTAAAGAGATGCCAGAAACAGACCTCTCTGGACAGATTTTTTGTGTGACAGGGGTACAGTGACTCTCAAGCTGGTCCTAGTGACAGTAAAAGACAAAGAGGGGAAGTAACCTCGGATAGAGTCTTGATACCTGAAGTCCTTGTGGAAGGGGATTCCCCTTTCAAACAATAACCTCTCCTCCTCCCTCTCCCCTCCTCACCATCTTCCATATGCTAATTCTAAGAATCTTCAGTAAGGTAAAAGTGATGTCAAATGTTCATTTATCCATTTCATTAGTCATTTATTTTCATTTCTCATTGTTTTCTGTATGTAAAACTATAGTTATTCTCTATAAAATGTATTTTTTGTTAATATTTTTGGGTGTCTGGAGTGGATTAATTGGATTTACATTATTTCTTATGGGAAATATTGCTTCAGTTTTCGTACTATTCAGTTTTCGTCAGACTTTTTAGAACTGAATAATTACGTAAACCGAGGTTTTGCTGTATGTGTAATGCAACACTGTAAGCCTCTTTTGCTGAGTTGGTGCAGTTGACCCTTTCTCTCGTAAAAGAGCATTATCAGAATATCTGCTGCTGATTCTATGTTAACCTACAAATTGATCGCTATTGTCTTAGTCCTTATTACACTGAATTTCACTATAACAAACTCAGTGCTTAAGTAAGTGTAAAACATATTTTTTTAACACACCAGCTGTCTCTCACTGAGGTAGGGTGACCCAAAAGAAGGAAACATATTCCCCATCAGTAAGTCTTGTTAAAAGTATGCTGACACTACAGGTCAGGTGGCCCTCTGAACTGAAACATTTTCATCCCTCCTTTAGAGTGCAAGCACTGTACTTCAAACCTCCATGACTCAAGTCCAGCTAACTTGTTTATCCCAATTCCCTACATAAATGTTACTTTGCTTACACTCCAGCAGTAGGTTAAACCACAAAAACCACTCGTCTCCACTCTGGTCCAACACACTTATACATGTACAAGCGTGTTGGATGCTCAGGCCCCTACACTCAAAATGTGCTTTTCAGTAAAAAATAGCAACCCAAACTTAAATTAAATCCATTAAAATTAAATTAAATCCACTAAAAAATTACAAAATTATTCAAAGTCTTGTGGACAGACTTTGGCCCTGTCTTGAAAAATTTGCAAGCATCAAATTCAGTGGTTACATTGGCCAGTTGTGGATTATAAATAAACATTATATTATTCATATTCATGTAAAATTGAAATATAGGTGACATACCATTATTGTTTGTATTATTTTCAAATAAGAATCTCTGTACTTCATGACAGAAGGAGACTTGGAGGTGATGAATGTTGCTGGAATGCTGTATTGTGGCTAAGATGTTAACAAATGTGGTGTTCATTCTTTCCTAGAACCATGTGGAAAAAGTGTTGTTTCTCTGGAGATGGGGAATACATATGTGCTGGCTCAGCACGACAACACTCTTTGTACATCTGGGAACGAAGTGTTGGTAACTTGGTTAAGATTCTTCATGGCACCAAAGGAGAAATGCTGCTGGATGTTGTAGTAAGCCTTTATAAGTTTTAATCTAGGATTTAAATTTTAACTACCACAAAGTTATATGAAGATGTACAGTGCTCGTCACAGCATTATGCCACCCCTCCCCCACACATACCAAAACACAAACACATGCCATGAAAGATCATAATATATGTATTTGCACACTTACTTAGGTTTAAATACATGGTGCTGTGTCCTTTACACTTAATCACGTCCCTCAGCTGTGTAGGAAGACTCTCTCAAATTCTTGAGGGTTTGGGGAGGTATATTATTTGATGCCTCGTGTAGAGCAGCCTCCAGCCATAGGATGGAACTGATATCCTTGCTCAGTAAACTTCATTTCACTATTAACCAGAGGTTCCCAATAAGGTTTAGGTCTGGGAAATTGCCTGGCCAGCCATTAAAGAACTTCACTTCACAGTCCTTAAGCCACTGAACTACAGATTTGGCGGTATGACACGGTGCACCGTCCTACATAAAAACCGTAGCCCCACACTTGTCAAACGCCTCAGGTAAATTGTCACACAATAACTCCAGGTAATTATACTGGTTCGTATACTGGTTTTTGGGAAGCACAATGAGTTTACCAACACTGAGCACTGAAACACCCCCCAAACCATGAGCGAATCTGGGTGTTTGGTGGTCCCACAGGTGTAGCGTGGGTCTAGCAAGTCACTATCTCTGGGTCGGTACACATGTTCACCACAGTTACAGGTGACTGTGAAGGTTGCTTCATCACTCCAAAGTACTTCAGACTACTGTTGAGGATTCCAGTGAAGACATTTCTTTGCATAATCCAGCCTGTGTTTCTTCTGTGGCTTGGAGAGGATCAGTTTCTTAACCTGGCAGTGACTACTGTAGCCCAGTTCTGACACACGTCTGGTAACAGTTCTTACAGACACCTCTGAGAGCAGATGTGGGTTCTTTTCTTTCAGTTCTCTAGCAGTTATCTTAGGTGTACTCTGTAATTGCTTCTTTAACACAGTTAAGGTATAAACAGATGTCTTCTTCGAGGGGCCAGGCCGAGGTTTGGCACATGATATCTCGACACCACCACCAGCCTTGAAACGCTGCACCCAGTTTCTCACTGAACGCTCACACACACCAACATTCTCCACTATTTCTTTTGTCTGGTGCCCAGCTTTGTGAAGCCCTATGATTTGAGCTATAGTTTCAGGTGTTAAAGATTTCCTTTTACCCATAATCAAACATGTATAGCCCCAAAACCAAAGGGAACAAAGATGGGATAGATGAGAGAAAAAAGTGCAACACTTCCTCTCACCATGGCAGCCGTGTGAGCACTGAGGAGTCACTATGGAGTGTGGTGGCAGGCCGTGACGTCATGCTAATAGCTGCTACCCAGCATAATGCACTAATGAAAAAAGACCCCCCTGTATGGTAGGCCTTTGATTTTCGTCACTGTGTTATGTAGGGGTGCTAACCTGGTATAATGCCATGACGAGCACTATTGTCACCACTGAAGTGAATATTTGTGAACCAGCTAGGTTTTATATGAGACATCAAAGAGTACATAGCGGTAGGAGCAATATATATAAAAATTAACGTTTCTTCCTCATTGGTGATTTAAACACAGGACCACTAGACTGCTAATCTGTACAATAACTACTATACTGAAATTATTCCTTTCAAGTCAGTGGAGATAATTAATAAGTAAGATAATTAAAAATTAGACTGAACTGACACATTACCTCATTTAAAAAATCAATATTTTATATTTTAATTAGGTAGAGAAAGATTAAAATAATACACAAACTGATTGTCATGTAAATGACATTAGGTCTACTTCATTTTTGCATATAGGTTAAAAACCTCAGAAAGATTTTTTTTTTTTTTCATTTAGCGCATGAGTTATTCCATTTGTTTACATAACCTATTCTTAGGCCTAGAGTCTCTAACAAGAGACCATATGAGACTGGAGGTAGACCTTTTGCATCAGTTTGATTTTATATTTCTTTATTGTATGAAATATATCTTTATCTATATTTAGTGATTATCAAGTACAGTATCTAGTATGAGATTATTTTAGCTCAAAATACTTTAATTTAATATGATTTTACATATAAATATTGTTCTTCAGTGGCATCCTGTACGTCCTATCATGGCATCTATCAGCTCTGGAGTTGTATCAGTGTGGTCACAGAATCAGGTCGAAAATTGGTCAGCATTTGCTCCAGATTTTAAAGAGCTTGATGAAAATGTGGAGTATGAAGAACGAGAATCAGAGTTTGATCAAAGTGATGAAGACAAGAGTGTTGAACTTAGCCAAGAAAGAAGAGAGGAAGATGTGGAAGTGAGTATGAACGATCACTTCTTTGAGTAGTAGTGATTCAGTATCTGAAAACTGAGGTTATTAGTTAAATATATATGATGGTGAAAGTGTTCCTTACTTTTTTGGGTCACCCTGTCTCGGTGGGAGATGGCTGATGTGTTAAAAAAATATACTTTAGTTAATTTTATGTCTAGAGCTTATTTAGCATCTTAGGCTGATCATTGTACTGTATTTTAATTATATTTAACAGGTTGCAATCAAAAAATAATATTGCATTATAAATAAATTAGATAAAATTATTATAATGGATTATGTGCAGGAATGAGTAACTGCTATTTGCTACTTTTTTTAACATAGACAATTCCCAGCTGTTGGAGTGTGAGTAGGGTAATATTTTGTGAAGGGATTCAGGGAAACAGGCTAGCCGTACTTGAGTCCTGGAAATGGGAAGTACAATGCCTGTACTTTAAAGGAGGGGTTTAGGATATTGGCAGTCTGGAGGGATGTTTAAGCTGTCATATCTGAGCGCCTCTGCGAAGACAGTGATTATGTATGAGCGATGGTGAAAGTGTTGAATGATGATAAAAGTTTTTTCTTTCTCTTTATGGTTTTCTTTCTTTTTGGGTCACCCTACCTCGGTGGGAAAAGGCTGATGTGTTAAAAAATAAATCTCACAAAGGTAAGATGATTCCAGAGAAGGAAACACATTCACCATCACTTATTCTCTGGCTCTTTCCAGAAGTGCCTTGATTTTTTTATTTTTTTTAACACGCCAGCCATCTCCCACCGAGGCAGGGTGACCCAAAAAGAAAGAAAATGCTTTCATCATCATTCACCACTTTCACCTCACTCATACATAATCACTCTTTGCAGAGGCGCTCCGATATGACAGTTTAGGAGTCCCTCCAAGCTGCCAATATCCAAAACCCCTCCCTTAAATTCCAGGCATTGTACTTCCCACTTCCAGGTCTTAAGTCCGGCTAACTGGTTTCCCTGAATCTCTTCACAAAATATTACCCTGCTCACACTCCAACAGTTTGTCAGGTCCCAAAAACCATTAGTCTCCATTCATTCCTATCTAACACACTCACGCATGCTTGCTGGAAGTCCAAATCCCTAGCCCAGAAATCCTCCTTTGCCCCCTTCCTCCAACCTTTTTGAGGACGACCCGTACCCCGCCTTACTTCCCCTACAGATTTATACGCTCTCCAAGTCATTCTACTTTGATCCATTCTCTCTAAATGACCAAACTACCTCAACAACTCCTCTTCAGCCCTCTGACTATAATACTTTTAGTAACTCCACACCTCCTAATTTAAACACTCCGAATTCTCTGCATAATATTTACACCACACATTGCCCTTAGATAGGACATCTCCACTGCCTCCAGCCACCTCCTCGCTGCAGCATTTACAATCTAAGCTTCACACCCATATAAGAGTAATGGTACCGCTATACTTTCGTACATTCCCTGCTTAGCCTCCATGCATAACATTTTTTGTCTCCACAGATACGTCAATGCACCGCTCACCTTTTTTCCTTCATTAATTCTGTGGTTAACCTCATCCTTCATAAACCCATCCACTGACAAGTCAACTCCCAAATACAGTGGACCCTCGCCTAACGAACGCATCGCATAATGTTAAATTCGCCTAACGATACATTTTAACGCTAACATTTTGCCTCGGCTAACGCTAAAAAACTCGCCTAATGATATTCGTTCTTGGGTACCAATTAATATCATTAGGTGAGGGTCCACTGTATCTGAAAACATTCACTTCTTCCATACTCCCTCTCTCCATTGTGATATCCAATTTTTCTTTATCTAAATCGTTTGATACCCTCATCACCTTACTCTTATTAATGTTCACTTTCAACTTTCTACCTTTACACACCTTGATCTTTCTTTCAACACACCGGCTGTATCCCACCGAGGTGGGGTGGCCCAAAAGGAGAAACGAAAATTTCTCCTTTTACACTTAGTAATATATACAGGAGAAGGAGTTACTAGCCCCTTGCTCCCGACATTTTAGTCGCCTCTTACAACACGCATGGCTTACGAAGGAAGAATTCTGTTCCACTTCCCCATGGAGATAAGGGGAAATAAACAAGAACAAGAACTAGAAAGAAAATAGCAGAAAACCCAGAGGGGTGTGTATATATATGCTTGTACATATATGTGTAGTGTGACCTAAGTGTGAGTAGACGTAGCAAGACGTACCTGTAATCTTGTATATTTATGAGACAGACAAAAGACACCAGCAATCCTATCATCATGTAAAACAATTACAGGCTTTCGTTTTACACTCACTTGGCAGGACAGTAGTACCTCCCTGGGTGGTTGCTGTCTACCAATCTACTACCTAGGACACACCTTGATATCATAATTTAATCATCTTCCTAATTTTCCTGAATCCCCTCATAAATGCTAAATTTCTCACATTCTAGCAACATATCAAATTTCAAGATTCACTCATTTTTACCCACTCTCATCTAACATGCTTACACATACCTGCTTGAATGCTCAAGTCCCCACTACTCAAAAACCTCCTCCACCCATTCCCTCCAACTCTTCTTGGGACAACGCCAACCCTTCCTTCCTTCCATGCTAGATTTATACACTGTCTAAGTCTACCAAATATGTTTCATCCTTACTAAATTACTAAAGCATCTGAACCATATCAACAGATTAATAAAAAGTCCAAAAGGATATTCATTTCTTTCAAATGCTATTTTTTTTTTTTGTTAGTATATATAAATTGAAAAGGAATAACATTATGTTTTGTAAAGTGTGAGTACAGCTGTTTGTGAATCACTTTCTCAAATATTTTTATAATATTAGTGGATTAGACAGTCTGGAAAGATTTTTTTTTTTTTTTCAACACATTGGCCATTTCCCACCAAGGCAGGCTGACCCAAAGAGAAAGATGTGTTCATCAAATGATGTTATTTACAAGATGAGTTCCTGCTGTGGAGAATAAATTGATAATTTTATACAGCATATCAGTAGCTGAGAGGGAAGGCTCCTTTACTCTGAAAGAATTTTTTTGACCATTGAAATTTAGGAGTGGTTTTTTTTTTAATTATATCTTCTTTTGGAGTCATTTAATCTTTAAGAATATCAGTATTTCTTGGATACTTTGATTCTTGTGAGTGTTACACAGTTCTTCTATGCTCTTTCCTTGGAGATGTACTCCAGATTATACTTCAGCTCATTATTAAAACTATTCCATACTGATGAGGTCAACAGGAAGGGTGGTGGAGTGGCGATGTATGCCAGAGATAATTTAAATTGTTGCATTAGACAAGATATAAGATTAGAAACATCGGACACAGAATCTGTTTGGCTACAGTTTCTCAAGGGTTGTGAAAAGTTAATTTTGGGTGTGATTTATAGGCCTCCAAACCTTGATAGAGAGTGCAGTAAGCTGCTATGGGATGAAATTCATAAGGCATCTAGATATGAAAATGTTGTGTTAATGGGAGATTTTAACTTTAGACAAATTGATTGGAACAATGTGACAGGAAATCTTGAGTTTAGTGACTTTCTTGATATGGTTCAGGATTGCTTTTTAAAACAGTTTATGACAGAACCAACTAGAAGAAACAATCTACTTGACTTGGTTTTTGCCAACAAAGAATCACAAGTTAATAATCTTGAGGTTAATGATGAGCTTGGGGAAAGTGATGACAGATCACTTAGTTTCAGTATATCATGGAGTTACCCGAATAACTGCAATCAAATCTCTGTCCCAAACTTTCGCTTGGCTGATTTCATGGGACTGAAAAATTACCTGGGTGGGCTAAATTGAGATGTCCTGACTATGGGTCAGGTAGGTGATCTTGGTTGCCAATATGACATTTTTCAGAGCATAGTTCTAGCTGCCCAGACAACTTTTGTTCCAAGTAGGGAAATTAGATCTAACAAAAATGATCCCAAATGGATGAACAATGGATTAAAACATTTCATTGGTCAAAAGAGAGGCATATATAGGTGTATCAAAAGAGGGGAGGGACAGTTAAGAAATCAATATGTTCAATTAAAGAGAGAAATAAAATAAGGAATAAGAAAAGCATAAAGGGATTATGAGGCTAAGGCTGCAAGGGATTCGAAGACAAACCCAAAAGGGTTCTTTCAGGTATACAGAAGTAAGATTAGGGACAAGATAGGTCCACTTAAGAGTAACTCAGGTCAGATTACTGACAGTGATAAGGAAATGTGTGAAATTTTCAATTCTTACTTCCTCTCGGTTTTTACTCGGGAAAGATACTAGCGGAATTCCAGAAATAATAGATTATGTAGAACAGGACGATAATAAACTATGCATGATTGTGGTAACTAGTGACGTGGTCCTCAGACAAATAGAGAAATTAAAAGCTAACAAATCCCCAGGCCCTGATGAACTGTTTGCAAGGGTGTTAAAGGAATGTAAAGAGGAACTTAGCATACCTTTGGCTAATCTTTTCAATATATCACTACAAACTGGCATAGTGCCTGACAAGTGGAAAATGGTAAATGTAATACCTATTTACAAGGCAGGTGACAGGTCCTTAGTTTCGACCTTTAGACCAATAAGCCTTGCCTCCATACTGGGAAAATTTATGGAATCAATAATTGCCGAAGCAATTCGTAGCCATCTCGAAAGGCATAAATTGATTAATGAATCTCAGCACGGTTTTTCAAAGGGGCGTTCCTGTCTTACGAAATTACTAACTTTTTTCACTAAGGTGTTTGAGGAGGTAGATCATGGTAATGAATATGATATTGTGTATATGGACTTCAGTAAGGCTTTCGATAGAGTTCCACACCAGAGGCTATTGAGGAAACTTAAGGCACACGGAATAGGAGGAGAAATTTTTTCCTGGATTGAGGCGTGGTTGACGAATAGGCAGCATAGAGTTTGCATAAATGGGGAGAAATCAGAATGGGGGCACGTCACAAGCAGTGTTCCACAGGGGTCAGTGTTGGGCCTCTTGTTGTTCACAATCTACGTAAGCAACATAGATGAGGGAATAAATATCGACATAAGCAAATTTGCTGATGACACCAAAATAGGCCATACAATTCATTCTAATGAAGACATTAGAGCACTCCAGGATGATTTGAATAGACTGATGCAGTGGTCGGAGAAGTGGCAGATGCAGTTTAATATAGACAAATGCAAAGTTCTAAATGTTGGACAGGAAAATAATCATGCCACATACAAACTAAATAATGTAGATCTTAATATTACAGATTGTGATAAGGATTTAGGAGTTCTGGTTAGTAGTAATCTAAAACCAAGACAACAGTGCATTAGTGTTTGCAATAAAGCTAAGAGAATCCTTGGCTTCATAGCAAGAAGTATAAATAATAAGAGTCCTCAGGTTGTTCTTCCACTCCATATATCTTTGGTTAGGCCTCATTTAGATTATGCTGTGCAGTTTTGGTCACCGTATTACAGAATGAATATAAATGCACTGGAAAACGTACAAAGGAGGATGACAAAGTTGATCCCATGTATCAGAAATCTTCCCTATGAGAATAGACTGAGGGCCCTGAACCTGCACTCTCTAGAAAGGCATAGAATTAGGGGGGATATGATTGAGGTGTATAAATGGAAAACAGGAATTAATAAAGGGGATGTAAATAGTGTGCTAAAAATATCTAACATAGACAGAACTCGCAGCAATAGCTTTAAACTGGAAAAATTCAGATTCAGGAAGGATATAGGAAAGCACTGGTTTGGTAATAGAGTTGTGGATGAGTGGAACAAACTCCCAAGTACCGTCATAGACGCTAAGACGTTGTGTAGTTTTAAAAATAGGTTGGAAAATACATGAGTGGGTGTGGGTGGGTGTGAGTTGGACCTTATTAGCTTGTGCTACTAGGTCGGATGCACTGCTCCTCCCTTAAGTGATGTGTCTGACCTCATTAGGTCAAGGCATTGGCTTAAGCAGGTACGAGAATTGGAGCTGCCTCGCATAGGCCAGTAGGCCTGTTGCAGTGTTCCTTCTTTATGTTCTTATGTTTTTTATCAATTGATCATGGAAGACTTTTGCAAGCCATGGGCTGTTTAGTCTCTTTGTAGTTATTTGTGGGTGTGTATGTGATAGTAATGTTTTGTAACATTAAAAATTCCTACTCCAGAATATATATTATAGCTGACATTTGAGTCTATTTCAATTTTGTGTGTTTAAAGGCATCAATAAAGTTGTAAAATGAAGCAACATTATGGAGTCTAAAAAGTTTTTAGTGGAGCTTTTTTAAAATGTTAGTTCTCCTTATTCACCGCATAATATTCACACAAGTTTGATTTCAAACATACATTTACACTACCTCCAGCCTCTTAATTAATTAACTGAAATGTTTAAAGACCATGTCTCACACACACGTATGAAAGTGTTGGCACTAGTAAGGTGCATTTCCACTTTCCTCCATTAACAAATTTATTCTATGTTTATCATTTATTCCTGAGATTCTGTGCTTATTTTGAATGAAAGGGAAATTTTGATTAGCCTTATTTTCATTACCTTGTAAATTTAGCTTTTAACATGAGAGAATAGTAAGACTTTAAAATTATAGTAATTTTATATAGTTTAAACTATTTTTTCCATTGATTGAGCTTTTACTATATCATTAGATTAATAGTTTTATTTTGTTTCAGGTTGATGTTACAAGTACAGAACCAGTAACTGCCTTCTGCAGCTCAGACGAAGATGATGATAGCCATGCTCTTTTGTACCTTCCCATCTCTCCTGAAATTGAAGAACCTGAAGAAGGCTGGGGTCCAGAGGGTGCACCAAATGAGGATCTGTCATCCAAGAGATCGGGTGACAGTAAAGAAAATGTTTCACCCAAAAAGAAGAGACCCAAAACATTTGATGTTTCGTTAGAAAATGCACCAACAGATGGTAGGTACTTTGTGAAAGCCAAGTATGTAGGTAGTTGGAAGTACCATTATCAGCCATTAGTCACAATCAGATCAATCAGCCATAAATTAAGGAGACTGCCTCCAGTCCCAAATGTCAGCTTTTTTACTTAGCCTCACCCTTAAGACTAATGAACTCTTGGAAAATTTAGTTCGCTTTCAGAGAAAGTATTATGAACTAGTCATCCTTGAAAAATGCTTAGGGAGGAACTTAGAGTTGCATTCCATTAGAGGTACATTTTTTTAAGTTGCAAACTGATTTATTAAAAGCTTCCATTGAATATTGGTGCTGCTTTGTAATCTTTAATACCTGTCTAATATATAGAAACTCTTATTGGGGTGAATGTTCAAAAATTAGATTTTTTTTTAATTATTCAGAATAGATGTCACCCTGCCTAGGTGGGATATGGCTGGTTTGTTAAAAAAAAAAAAAGATTTTTTGTCTCCATGGGGAAGTAGAGCAGAATTCTTTCTCAGTAAGCCATGTGTGTCATAAGAGGTGACTTAAATGCTGGGAGCAAGGGGCTAGTAACCCCTTCTCCTGTATATATTACTAAATTTAAAAAGAGAAACTTTCGTTTTTCTTTTAAGGTCACCCTGCCTCAGTGGGATGCAGCAGTTCGTTGAAAAAAAAAACAAAAAACTTTTTTTTGTAACCACTGCCATTTTTACATGAAGCTATTGCAATTCATGTGCCCTAATCCCAATTTTATTTATTTTCAGATATTTATCTTGTGGAAAATAATAACTGAGAAAAAATATATCACTATATAGATACTGTATGAATAGTATTTTCAATCTTCATAATTTATAATTAATGTTTGATTAACCTATAAACTACTTTTGCAAATGAAAATTTCATGCAAAATAATCAAAATAGTGCTTAATTTTTTTTATGCACTGGATATGATTAAGAAGACTCAAAAAGATTTTTAGACTGTTGTCAAATATTAATCATTCTGAGTGCTAATATATTAGGATTTTTAGTTCATTATGGTGGAATCCTATAATATGTGACTGTTTGGTTTTCCTCAGAAGAATATAAATGTGTTACACATTATATGTCTTGAGGTTGCTAGGTAAGACACATATGCAACAGTTAGGTATCTTTATTTCGAAACGTTTCGCCTACACAGTAGGCTTCTTCAGTCGAGTACAGAAAAGTTGATAGAAGCAGAAGATACTTGAAGACGACGTAATCAGTCCATCACCCTTGAAGTTTTGAGGTGGTCAGTCCCTCAGTCTGGAGAAGAGTATTGTTCCATAGTCTGAAACAATATGGAGTTGAAGTGACAGGATGGAGCCTATATACCGCCAGGAGGTGAGAAGCCTGCTGTGTAGGCGAAACGTTTCAAAATAAAGATACCTAACTGTTGCATATGTGTCTTACCTAGCAACCTGTCGGTATTTTATACCATTTTAATGTTCATGTCTTGAGGTACCCTCTTGTGAAGCCAGATATTAGTCACACTGGGCAGCTATTTGAGTTGTTACATTGCAACTTTTTTGTCATGCTATTAGTTGTGGCAAACAGTTAAGTACTTTAGAAAGGGAATTTAATATTATGTACTGTACTGTAATATCGAAGGAACAGAAGATTTTTGTTTTCCTTTGATGCATGTAACATGTACCATTATCAAGATGCAGTAATATCTTGTACTAAAATTTTCATTGTCTTTCCTTAGAGGTCCATCCACTGGTGAGCAACAGACCAAAGGAGAAGCAAGCTGCAGGAAACAAAAAAGGGAGAAACAATTCCAAAGGAGATTCAAAAAAGGATAGAAAAAAACACTGATGAAAGTTTACACATCTGTATAATATATACTTTTTTTTAACTCAGGCCATCTCCCACTGAAGCAGGGTGGCCCAAAAAAGAAGAAACACTTTCACCATCATTCATTCACTCATTGTCTTACCAGAAGACTGCTGACATCACAGTTCAGATGACCCTCCAAACAGTAACAACATACACAGTATTTTATTGTGTTGAATTAGGAGTGTGTAGCAACAGTCATTTTTAATATGGAAACTTCAATTTGTAGTTTTTGGGCTTGTATTTTAATTTAAGCAATTGCTCTCATTATAAACTAGAAACATTTTCTAAATGACAAATTCAGTACTGCCTCAGATTGTTTGTCTCATATTTACATACAATATGAGACAGTTGTCCCTACAAATTTTTGGCTTTTGATTGTCCAACATTTTTACGAATGGGCACCCCTCAAGGGAGGTTCCTTGATGCTGGTGAGGGGCTGTTGATCCAAAGAATTGAATTCTGACCTCCCTTTCCTTGGATCAAACCTGATTGCCTCCCATTACCCTAGACACTGTATGACCCCCTGTGGATTTATTGCCCCTCCTCTTCTTCATGAATGTAATAATAATACTACTTATTGGCAGTCACTGAATAGATTCAATTATTCATTGTTTTTTTTCTGGCCCAGTTGCTTTCCTACTTCTGAATATCTTTTATCCAGGTCATTATTTTTCATGACTCAAAATATTAGAGTATAATATGTGTAAATTAACATTTATGTACAGTATATGTTTTGTGAATAATAGAGGTAATTAGTAAATGTATATTGTTTTTTTAAACCAACCATATTCTACCAAGGCAGGGTGACCTAAAAAGATAAAAAGAATAAAGAAGAACAATTGCCTCAATTGTTTGTTTCCCTCATCACTTTGCTCTTTCTTATGTTCATTTTAATTTCCTTCTTTCACATACCCTTACAAATTCGTCACAGAAATTGCAATTTGTCAGACCAGGCAATGTTTTTCCAATCTTCAACTGTTCAATTTTGGTGAGCTGGTACCCGCTATAGCCTCAGTTTTCTGTTCTAAGCTGACAGGAGAGGAACCCAGTGTGGGCTGTTGCTGTTCCCATCCACTTAAAGATTTGACATGTGCATTCAGAGATGCTCTTCTGTATACCACGTTTGTAACTTGTGGTTATTCGAGTTAGTGTCACCTTCCTGTCAGCATGAACCAGTCTGGCCATTTTCCTCTTGACTTTTTTTTCAAGAAAAAGGCATTTTTGCCCACAGAACTGCCATATACTGGATACACTAGGATTAGTCTGCCCGAAATGCCTCGGCAAGATATTGGCTTTCTTTGTACTTAGCAAACCAAAATTGTAATTACACATTGTAACCTTTACAAAGAAATAAAATTTTCATCTTTTTTATCTTTTTACACTGTAAACTCCAGAGACTTGTGTGTGTGTGACATTCCAGAAGATAAACAATTTCTGAGATACTCAAACCACCCCGTCTGGCATCAACAATCGTTTCACGGTCAAAGTCACTTAAATTATATTTCTTCCTCATTTTGATGTTTAGCCTGAACAACAATTAAACCTCTTGACAAAGTCTGCATGCTTTTAGGCATTGATTTGCTGCCATATGATTGGCTTATAAGATATCTGCATTAACAAGCAGGTGTGCAAATGGAGTAAAGGAAAGGGAGACAAAAGAGATTGTAAAATTATAAGGGAATAGATTTACTGAGTATACCAGGTAAAGTGTGTGGTAGAGTTATTATTGAAAGAATTAGAGGTAAGACAGAGATCAAGATCGTAGATGAAGAAGGAGGCTTTAGAATGGGTAGAGGATGTGTAGACCAAATGAAGCATATAAGTGAACAATATTTAGATAAAGGTAGGGAAGTTTTAATTGCAGTTATGGAGTTAGAAAATGCATATGGCAGGGTGGATAGGAGAGCAATGTGGCAGATGTTGCAAGTGTATTAAAAGCTGTAAAGAGTTTTTGTGAGGATAGAGACTCAGGTTAGGGTGTGTAGGAGAGAGAGAGAGAGAGAGATTACTTTCCAGTAAAAGTAGGCCTTCGACAGGGATGTGTAATGTCACCATGGTCGTTTACCATATTTATAGATGGAGTTGTAAAAGAAGTAAATGCTTGGGTGTTGGGGAGAGGGGTGGGATTAATTTATGGGAAATCAAATACAAAATGGGAGTTGACAGTTACTTTTTGCTGATGGTACAGTGCTTTTGGGAGATTCTAAAGAGAAGTTGCAAAAGTTAGTGGATGAGTTAAGGAAGGTGTGTAAAGGAGAAAATTGAAAGTGAACATAGATAAGAGTAAGGTAAAGAAAAATTGGATATCACATTGGAGGGAGGGAGTATGGAAGAAGTGAATGTGTTCAGATATTTGGCCCCTCAAGGAAGGTTCCTTGATGTTGGTGAGGGGCTTTTGATTTAGGGAATTGGATCTGTGCTCCAGTTCCCCGAATTAAGCCTGAATGCTTTCCACATCCCCCCCCCCCAGGCGCTGTATAATCCTCCGGGTTTAGCGCTTCCCCTTTGATTATAATAATAATAATCAGATATTTGGGAGTAGACTTGTCAGTGGATGGGTTTATGAAGGACGAGGTTAACCATAGAACTGATGAAGAAAAAAAGGCGAGTGGTGCATTGAGGTATCTTTGGAGACAAAAAACGTCATCCAGTGAGGCAAAGAAGGGAATGTACGAGAGTATAGTGGTACCAACACTATATGGGTGTGAAGCATGGGTTGTAAATGCTGCAGTGGCAGTGGAGATGTGTCTAAGGGCAATGTATGGTGTAAATATTATGCAGAGAATTCGTAGTGTGGAAATTAGTTGTGAACAAACTAAAAGCATTCAGAGGGCTGAAGAGGGGATGTTGAGGCAGTTTGTTCATTTAGAGGATGGAGCAAAATAGGATGACTTGGAGAGTATACAAATCTGTAGTGGAGGGGTTAAGGGTCATCGTAGGAAAGGTTGGAGGGGGTAAAAGAGGTTTTGTGGGCGAGGGGCTTGGACTTCCAGCAAGTGTGTTAGGAGTGAATGGAGACAAATGGTTTTTGGGACCTGATGAGCTGTTGGAGTGTGAGCAGGGTAATATTTTGTGAAGGGATTCAGGGAAACCAGTTAGCCGGACTTGAGTCCTGGAGGTGGGAAGTACAATGCCTACACTTTAAAAGAGGGGTTTCGGATATTGGCGGTTTGGAGTGACATCTAAACTGATGCATCTGAGCGCCTCTGCATAGACAGTTTTTATGTATAAATGATGGTGAAAGTGTTGAATGATGATGAAAGTTTTTTTCTTTCTTTTTGGGTCTTTCTTGCTTTTTGGGTCACCCTGCCTCGGTGGGAGACAGGCAGTGTGTTGAAAAAAGTACGTATATATATATATATATATATATATATATATATATATATATATATATATATATATATATATATATATATATATATATATATATATATATTTTTTTTTTCAACAAGTCGGCCGTCTCC
Organism: Cherax quadricarinatus; assembly: GCF_038502225.1. Taxonomy (NCBI): domain Eukaryota; kingdom Metazoa; phylum Arthropoda; class Malacostraca; order Decapoda; family Parastacidae; genus Cherax; species Cherax quadricarinatus. The sequence goes on along the minus strand of NC_091324.1, from coordinate 24,853,961 downwards.
CTACCTCCCTCCAAATGCTCCTGGGGCAACCCCCTACCCCTCCTACTTTTCACCCCTGATTTGCACACCCTCTTAGTTATCGTACCCCTCTCCATATATATATATATATATATATATATATATATATATATATATATATATATATATATATATATATATATATATATATATATATATATATATATAATGCCATGCTTCAGAGCAATGAGTGATGCAATATCATTCAGAGAATTTGGAGAGTAGCAATTAAAAGGCGATGTGAGGCTAGCAAGGGTATATATTCAGAGGGCTGCGAAAGGGATGCTGAGGTGGTTTGGGCACGTAGAGATGGAGAGGGGTACGATAACTAAGAGGGTGTGCAAATCAGGGGTGAAAAGTAGGAGGGGTAGGTGGTTGCCCCAGGAGCATTTGGAGGGAGGTAGGGTAAAAAAAAAAAGCTTTGAGCATTAGGGGCTTGAGCACCCAGCATCCTCGTTCTGTTGGGAAATGTCTGTGATGTTTTGCGGCACGGATGGCAGCGGAGATTATTAGTATTGCTTTTGAAGTTTTAACATTTATTAGACATTAGAGTTACTCTGTTGACGATGGACGTAGATTATCCCATTGCTCACTCAACTGGTGTATGGAACCCCCATAACCTCTTATGAGATGAAGGTCAATTTTTTATATAGGGAGGAACGGTAAGCCAACGGAGAGCCTCAGTCACATAACCAGGAGGTTCACTAAGTAGGTCATAAGTTTAAGATTCACGTCGAGATAAATTTTCTCGTTCCATGACCCACAGGATGGGTATGGGGTGCATAATAAACATATTAAACTAACATGACTCCCCTCAAAGGAGGTTCCTTGAGGCTGGTGAGGGGCTCTTGATCTAGGGAATTGGATCTGTGCTCCGTTTCCCTGAATTGAGCCTGAATACCTTCCATCCCCCCCACATGCGCTGTAGTATAATCCTACTAGTTTAGCGCTCCCCATGATTATAATAATAATCGTTCCATGACTATTAAAAACCGCACCTCAACCTGGCAATTTGTTCTGTTACACTCCGCCCCTCAAGGAAGGTTCCTTGATGTTGGTGAGGGGCTCTTGATTTAGGAAATTGGATCTGTGCTCCAGTTCCCCGAATTAAGCCTGAATGCCTTCCACATCCCCCCCCCCCAGGCGCTGTATAATCCTCCGGGTTTAGCGCTTCCCCTTGATTATTATAATAATAATAATCTGTTACACTCCGGTTGAAGAAAGTTCTGAGGCTTCAAACCTTTAGGAAGTAAGAATGTATTAGCATCAGCCATACATCCATCATGATAACCACGGCATACTTCACCCAGCTACCCTACCAAGGTGCTACCATGGGATACCACAGTGCTATCAGGGTGCTACTCGTGCTATCATAGTGCTACCATGTAAGTTTATTTAGGCACAGGTATACATAGGCACAATTATCATACATGTAAATTACCTAGGATAACCCCCCAAAAAAAGTCAGACATGGTTTTACCAATGTGTTAAACATTGTGCTACCAAGGTGCGTGCTTCCGCGGTGCTGCAGTACGAACATCTGCCAGGGGATATACTACTGTAGTAAGCCGGACCACTTTAGTAAAAAACCCATCAAGCTTTAATATGCAGAGACAGGTTGATAGGCCAAATACGTCTCCCTTTACACATCACAGAGGTTACAGTCCACTTACGAGCAAACGCTGAGGTGCCAAATTCCTGGACCAGCCTGGCCTCCCATGGTACAATAGCACATTTATTTTTCCTCGCGGTTTATTACTAGTTATAGACCTTACAAGTGACCAAGTAACCCAGTGTTGTGATGTTAAATTAGTACTGGTCTTTTGAGGGAGATACTACTGGCAAAGACAGAATAGAAATTGAAAATATAACAAATACAAAAAAAAAGAAAATACGAGTTACAAAATAATGTAATAAAACATTGGTAGGCACAAAAGAAAGCCACTAGTATACAATGCATTTCGGGTAAATTGTCTTTAACTTATTCAAAAAAGAAGAGAAAAATAAAAGTCATTCTATACTGACTGCAAGCAGAAGTTTGTAAGCTTACTCGTCATCTCACGTGTTGATGAAGTTATAGGAAAACCAGTACTCTAGCTAGAGTACAAAACATTTAACCGGGATCCATTTCACATCCATACGGTAGTTGTGACCTGGATGGTTACTCTACCAGCCTACGACCGTCATAGTTATCTGGACTGGACTGTAGAAGCCATTGGCTTGCGAAGCGTTTCCTCTAAGAGTCCCAAATGTTACACTTGTCGGTTTTCTTAAGGCATTTACATCACTTATACATTATGTCTGAAGGAACATAAGATATTGGTAATATTCAAGTTTACGAAATCTGTGGATTGCTCAGGTGGTGTCGGCCAGCTAACGTTTACCAGGCCAAGTTGGCCAGGTGGCGTCAGCAAGGTGGCGTTGGCCAGATGGTGTTGGCCAGATGACGTTGCATGACAAGAAGCGTAATATATTTAGTGCAGAAGTGGCTTGTTTATTCATATAGGTCACAAATGCTGAGTAGAGATCAGACGAACCTAAATACAAATATTCAGGGCCATTGGGTCAAGTCTAAGTGGTGTGTGGAAAGATTTTGAACTTGTCACTCCTCTGTTCTCATTTTCCTTCTTTTGTATTAATAAATCGTCTTAATGTTTGTATACTTCGACACTCATAAACATGAAGAACGTCAGTTTTCTCCGAAAAGATTTTAACGATCAAAGTATATTCTTTCTACTTTAGGATTTTCAAATTTAGAGACTGTCCAAGTAAAACTAGCTTAAAGAGAATACAATACATTTATTCTTTATCATTCTGCGGTTTTATGCAAATATATTAATCCACATCTTTGCGTTTTGCGGGAAGGATTTGTTGGTGTTTGAGGATCAATACAGGAAGGATGTGTGGAGGTCAGTACAGGATGTATGAAGGTCAATACAGGATGTGTGGAGGTCGGTACAGGATGTGTGGAGGTCAGTACAGGATGTGTGGTGGTCAGTACAGGATGTGTGGAGGTCAGTACAGGATGTGTGGAGGTCAGTACAGGATGTGTGGAGGTCAGTACAGGATGTGTGGAGGTCAGTACAGGATGTGTGGAGGTCAGTACAGGATGTATGAAGGTCAGTACAGGATGTGTGGAGGTCGGTACAGGATGTGTGGAGGTCAGTACAGGATGTGTGGTGGTCAGTACAGGATGTGTGGAGGTCAGTACAGGATGTGTGGTGGTCAGTACAGGATGTGTGGAGGTCGGTACAGGATGTGTGGAGGTCAGTACAGGATGTGGTGGTCACTACAAGATGTGTGGAAGTCAGTACAAGATGTGTGGAGGTCAGTACAGGATGTATGAAGGTCAGTACAGGATGTATGGAGGTCGGTACAGGATGTGTGGAGGTCAGTACAGGATGTGTGGTGGTCACTACAAGATGTGTGGAAGTCAGTACAAGATGTGTGGAGGTCAGTACAGGATGTGTGGAGGTCAGTACAGAATGTGTGGAGGTCAGTACAGGATGTGTGGAAGTCAATACAGGATGTGTGGAGGTCAGTACAGGATGTGTGGAGGTCAGTACAGGATGCGTGGAGGTCAGCACAGGATGTGTGGAGGTCAGTACAGGATGTGTGGAGGTCAGTACAGAATGTGTGGAGGTCAGTACAGAATGTGTGGAGGTCAGTACAGGATGTGTGGAGGTCAGTACAGGATGTGTGGAGGTCAGTACAGGATGTGTGGAGGTCAGTACAGGATGTGTGGAGGTCAGTACAGGATGTGTGGAGGTCAGTACAGGATGTATGAAGGTCGGTACAGGATGTGTGGAGGTCGGTACAGGATGTGTGGAGGTCAGTACAGGATGTGTGGTGGTCAGTACAGGATGTGTGGAGGTCAGTACAGGATGTGTGGTGGTCAGTACAGGATGTGTGGAGGTCGGTACAGGATGTGTGGAGGTCAGTACAGGATGTGTGGTGGTCACTACAAGATGTGTGGAAGTCAGTACAAGATGTGTGGAGGTCAGTACAGGATGTGTGGAGGTCAGTACAAGATGTGTGGTGGTCAGTACAGGATGTGTGGAAGTCAATACAGGATGTGTGGAGGTCAGTACAGGATGTGTGGAGGTCAGTACAGGATGTGTGGAGGTCAGCACAGGATGTGTGGAGGTCAGTACAGGATGTGTGGAGGTCAGTACAGAATGTGTGGAGGTCAGTACAGAATGTGTGGAGGTCAGTACAGGATGTGTGGAGGTCAGTACAGGATGTGTGGAGGTCAGTACAGGATGTGTGGAGGTCAGTACAGGATGTGTGGAGGTCAGTACAGGATGTGTGGAGGTCAGTACAGGATGTGTGGAGGTCAGTACAGGATGTGTGGAGGTCAGTACAGAATGTGTGGAGGTCAGTACAGGATGTGTGGAGGTCAGTACAGGATGTGTGGAGGTCAGTACAGGATGTGTGGAGGTCACACACAAATCCAAAATACTTTTTCCCATATTTAAAATCCAAGTCAACAGCCTCTTCCAGTATTGGACATCTCCTTAAGGTCGATTATATACAGATGATAACAAGGAAATGACCGAAACCTTGAAAGACTAGTACGAATCAATATTCAGGGAATCAGTAAAACATTCTAAGCTATTGTGAACTCGTGAAACCACTTACAATGTTCTCTGTAACGGGGCGAGAGACCTTACAATACTTGAGGGATTGGTCTCTAACATGCACACTGTTATAACAACATACTGCACTGAAAGTTCTCCTCAAAGCAGAGGTTCCTTGACGCTGGTGAGGGGCTCTTGATCTAAAGAATTGGGTCTGTGCTCCAATTCCTTTAATCAAGCCTGAATGTCTTCTATGTAATGAAAAGATATTGGAGAAAGTGTAGAATAAACTCAATGAAGAGCAGAGGGACCATGGGTACAATGAGATATCACTGTGTCAATATCAGTGACTTAAGATTCTTTAAGATACTAGCAGCAGATATCAGGAATACTTCAGGAACGAAGATAGCGTTTTACAAGAACCTGGACAGCGTCTGCAAGTGCCGGATCATCCGAGCTGTTATGACTATGAGGGTCTGCTAGAGCAAACATTCTGGTTGACCATGGGATCGACAGGGAAGGCTGGCTTCTGTCTGGGCTGCTGGGATAGAAGAACCATTGAAACCGGTCACAGGAATGATATTTGGAGGTCAGTACTGGAAAAATGAGTGAAGGTCAATACAGGACGTGCGGAGGTCAGTACAAGGTGTATAGAGGTCAATGCAGTATATGGAGGTCAGTGCGAGATGGGTTGAGGTCAATACAGGATGGGTTGGGGTCTATACAGGAAGTATGGAGGCCAGTACAGGGTGTGTGGAAATTAATACAGAATGTGGAGGTCGGTACAAGATGTGTGTAGGCTAATACAGAATGCTGGGCGGTCAATACAGGAAGGACGTGTGTGTGGAGGCCAATATATGATTAATTTCTTTGTCACAATTACCAACTCCTTTTTTTTCGTGTCTTTTTCGAGCATTAGATTATGGTCATCTGTCAGTGTTGCATCTAACAGATTGTGGCACCATTAAAGTGCACTGGAAGCTCTTCTCTTAATGCCTTGCTGCCTTTGGCACTCCGCCATCAGTCAATAAATATATCGCTTTTGAGCAGATGGCTTCACGCTGTTCTCAATACTCTTCCTTTTACCACCAGCGAGCGTTAATTAACAGAAATCATCAAGTAACACTAAAATACAACTCAAACCTCTAGCATCAGAAGCGGCCGCTTGGTTTTGCAAGACGAGAATTGGCCTCTTGCGTTAGAGAATAATTGCCCTAAGCGTCGTCAGGCCCACCGACCTAGTTTCATGTTGTTTGATGCACCACAAATGGGACATTTTTGTGGCCCCATCTAAAAGTGTTTAAATTTTCAGCTCACGTTAGTCTACGTGCCTCTTGATGCATCTCTGTGGGGGGATGTATTTGTTTCAAGTGTTTGTGTATATTAGAGTGGTGAGAGCCTACTTGCAATACGTTTTGCAACACTGAGGAAGGCCCCCCTATGCAACCTTTCTCAGACACTGCCTGAGAGAAGGAACATCTGAGAGAGTTGCGTAACAAAATGTTTGGAATACATTCAGACTTTTAGTGCACATTCCCTCCCTTGATTGTTCTCATTATTTCTGAAAATAAACCAAGGAATTTGCATTTGTTTTGTACAACGCTATTTTTTTTATATAGCTTTTACAGATGTTTGCTTAACCTGTACTCTAGATTTCTCCCATTCGATTTTTAAGTGATTTCATATTTCTTTTTTTTTATAGAGGGTGATAGGATGGTCGTCCATCCTTTCCTCGGGATGCGACCCACAACAATTAAAAACCAGATACCAATTTTCTGCTAGGTAAACAGTGATAGCTTATGTAAGGTTTTCCACAACGTCTTACAGTGCCCGGGGTTCGACGCCGGAACATGGCGGTTATGAGCAAAATGGTCTTCAATATGCCATAAACATTTAACTGATAATTTATATTTTTTGCATGGGTTAACGATATTTTGGTTCCTTCTTTTGTGTTTATTTTTATTTGTCCTTTATATAAGAGAGAGTTATCTGAGGTTTAGCACCAGAGGAAGGAGGCGGACATGCAGGCTCTCATGCGCGAATCGCCACCACCAGTCACCACAAAATCTCACATGCATGTAATATTTGTAGGTATTATTATTATTATTATTATCGTTATTATGGACAATAAAAATATAATCAGTGCTTGTGTAACGTAACCCGACCACGCTATATGTACCAGTGGAAATAAGAGTGATTGATGTGGTTATGAACGTCTTCAGCAAAGTAGGAACTACCTCTCTGTCTTGACTGAAGCGCAGGTGTTAGCATGCGAGCCTGGCAACCCTCATGCGAGCCTGGCAACCCTCATGCGAGCCTGGCAACCCTCATGCGAGCCTGGCAACCCTCATGCGAGCCTGGCAACCCTCATGCGAGCTTGGCAACCCTCATGCGAGCCTGGCAACCCTCATGCGAGCCTGGCAACCCTCATGCGAGCCTGGCAACCCTCATGCGAGCCTGGCAACCCTCATGCGAGCCTGGCAACCCTCATGCGAGCCTGGCAACCCTCATGCGAGCCTGGCAACCCCCATGTGAGTCTGGCAACCCTCATGCGAGCCTGGCAACCCTCATGCGAGCCTGGCAACCCTCATGCGAGCCTGGCAACCCTCATGCGAGCCTGGCAACCCTCATGCGAGCCTGGCAACCCTCATGCGAGCCTGGCAGCCCTCATGCGAGCCTGGCAACCCCCATGTGAGTCTGGCAACCCTCATGCGAGCCTGGCAACCCTCATGCGAGCCTGGCAACCCTCATGCGAGCCTGGCAACCCTCATGCGAGCCTGGCAACCCTCATGCGAGCCTGGCAACCCTCATGCGAGCCTGGCAACCCTCATGCGAGCCTGGCAACCCTCATGCGAGCCTGGCAACCCTCATGCGAGCCTGGCAACCCTCATGCGAGCCTGGCAACCCTCATGCGAGCCTGGCAACCCTCATGCGAGCCTGGCAACCCTCATGCGAGCCTGGCAACCCTCATGCGAGCCTGGCAACCCTCATGCGAGCCTGGCAACCCTCATGCGAGCCTGGCAACCCTCATGCGAGCCTGGCAACCCTCATGCGAGCCTGGAAACCCTCATGCGAGCCTGGCAACCCTCATGCGAGCCTGGCAACCCTCATGCGAGCCTGGCAACCCTCATGCGAGCCTGGCAACCCTCATGCGAGCCTGGCAACCCTCATGCGAGCCTGGCAACCCTCAACACCCAGGACACCATATTGACTTCTTTGGAGTAAGGACAAAATGAACAGGAAAAGGTTGATTTTATTGGTACTTCATTCCTTGATGCTGGTGAGGGGCTCTTGATCTAGGGAATTGGATCTGTGCTCCAGTTCCCTGAATTGAGCCTGAATGCCTTCCCCCCACATGCGCTGTATAATCCTACGGGTTTAGCACTCCCCCATGATTATAATAATAATATTGGTATTATACTTATGCGATATACTTAGCCCATCACTCAGTGCATGGAATTTATTGTACGGTCGATCCTCCATCCGTAAATCACGAGGCTGTAATTCGAATTATAGAGGAATACTTCTCTGAGTTCCTTTAATCTCTCTTCATGATCCATTTCTCTCAGGTCTGGTACCAACCTCGTCGCAAACATTAAGATCATCTCTAGTTCCTTTACATTCTTGAACAGGTAGAAGCTCCATGCTGGCGCTACATACTCCAAGACTGGCCTCGTGTTTTGCTTAGAATACCCTAAATGAAGCTATGTTCGGGTTCCTAAAGGTAATTTTTAAGTTAGCTAGTCTTGCAGTGCTGCTGCAGTTGTAATATGTATATACTTACTCCTTGTGTCATGCGGTTTTCCAGGTGTGTGACAGTTATCCTGTTATCATGGGTTAATATATCGTTGCTAATGGGTCACACAGTTTTCTGGCTACTCTCAGTATACACGGTTAGTTACCATTTTGTCCTAGGCACATGTCGGTTAGACACTAGACCTGTTGTATATACGTGCGTGTATGTGTGTGTGTGTGTGTGTGTGTGTGTGTGTGTGTGTGTGTGTGTGTGTGTGTGTGTGTGTGTGTGTGTGTGTGTGTGTGTGTTTGTGTGTGTGTGTGTGTGTGTGTGTGTGTGTGTGTGTGTGTGTGTGTGTATCGTGATAACCTGTCGTAGCATTTAGATTCTTTAGCTCTCTCTTGCCCCTATTCCATTGAAATGTCTTTTAATCTTTGTCTGAGTTGTATGACCCTTGTAGGTTTACCGCTTCTTTTGATTATAATAATAATTCTAATCTTTGTTGCTCATGCGTTTTTCTTCTGGTTTCTCCCCTCCCCCTCCCCCCCTTCCTTTGATTCATCGGTAATGTTCCCTTTGAATCTTCTGTTTTATATTCATACTCTATCATCGTTCTTTGTTAGTTCACCGTTCCTCCTTCAGGAGTCTAATTATTTGGTCCTTTACTATCATTTTTTCTGTCTTATGTAATAGAAAATGGTTATAGTTATAGGCATAATTTTTAAAGTGGTGGACCGGTAAGCCAGCGGAAGGCCTTAGTCGGATGACCAAAAGCTCCAGCTGAGGGTCATCATATGACTAAGACCCCGCGTCAGGAAGCGCCTGTCCTGTTTCCTGACAAATCTTACCTAACCTAACCTGTCTTACGTTGGCTAAACATTAACTGAGGCTCCTCTGTTGTAGAATTTGCCGCTGTGTCGTGTTTATTTGTCTTTGTGCCTCCCTTATTATTTTAGCGTATTCATTCCTAGTTTTTCTACTTAGTTCCCTGTGTTAGACTCAGTCTTTTCCTGTATGTTTTATATTCACTTTTAAGCTTTGATTTTACTGACCACACTGCACTTCTGTTTAAACAATAGGTACTCTCTAGACGTGCTCTAGTGGGTCTAGAGGGGCAAGGGTGGATCTAGAGGTACAAAAATCGGCTTGAAGATGCACTGGTGGATCAAGAAGTGCACTGGTGGATCTAGAAGTGCACTGGTGGCTCTAAAATGAAAAGATCGGTCTGAAGGTGCTCTGTTGGTTCTAGAAGTGCACTGGTGGTTCTAGGTGTATAGGGATAGAGCCAGAGTGTGGTGGTGTGAGCGAGGTAGTGCCAGGCTTGTCACACTGCCTCGCTAGTCTTGCTCTACCGTCTACACGCGTCACTTATCTTTTTCTCGTTGTATTTATGTTGTTTGATCTTTGTTTGGCTCACTTTGAATGAGGCAAGTGGGGCAGGAATTTTTGTTTTTGCTTTTTATTAGTTTATTGATTAATCTGCAAAGAGTTTGCTATGTTCGTTACATTATTATTATTATACTTAAAGTTTATAAGAGCTAAATCCGTATGGATTACATACCGCATATACGTTAAAGGTCTACAGTGTCACCTATATTGTTTATTACATATTACTTTGTTTATAAGCTGTTTGCTTTTGTGTTTGATTTTGTTATAATGTTTGAATGTTCCGGGTTACTGCCTTGAGACTTTTAGTTTAACCTTAAATCATAGTATGAATATTTTTTTTGTCAGTCTATTGTTGTCAATAATCAAGTGTTTGGTGGGGATTTGTGGGTAATGGAGGAGAAGGCTAATGAGTTGGTCAATGAAAATTTTAGAAAAATCGTTTTCAATCCTGGTAATCCTGCTAATCACCCTCATAGGATTACAGTCTTTTCCTGGGAGAGAGAGAGAGAGAGAGATAGAGATAGAGAGAGAGAGAGAGAGAGAGAGAGAGAGAGAGAGAGAGAGAGAGAGAGAGAGAGAGAGAGAGAGAGAGAGAGAGCTAGTGTGACGTATCCTCTCTGATTGACACTTATGTTCGGTTTAAATCTGGGTAAGAGGGTAGGTGGTGTTGCTGATCACAGGGAAGAATACTCAAAGATGCGAGAACGTAAGTCACCAGTAACAGTGTGTCTCAGCGAGACTGATGACTCTAGGACCTGGCGTAAGCGTGGCACCGCCCTGATGTGGCACCATTGATGTGGCACCAGATGGTGTGGCACTACCAGCTGCCGCAGAAGGATGTAACCTCCACATAAACTTTAATTTTAACTTTAAAGAAAACGATATTTATGAACCAGTAGGATGAAAGCCTATTATACTTATAATCCTTGTTGAAGTAATTAGGGCAGGCGGGAAGGACACGATGGTGTGTGTGTGTGTGTGTGTGTGTGTGTGTGTGTGTGTGTGTGTGTGTGTGTGTGTGTGTGTGTGTGTGTGTGTGTGTGTGTGTGTGTGTGTGTATGTATGTGTATGTGTGTGTGTGTGTGTGTGTGTGTGTGTGTGTGCACTCACCTAGTAGGGCTTGCATGAGTTGAGTCAAAGCTTTGTATCATCCTTTGTGAACGATACCAAAATAAGTATGAAAGTCACCACAGCAGAGAGCAAAAAAGTTACAAGTAGATACCAACAAAATCTTCCAATAACACGTTGTCCAAAGATAACAAATTCTAATAACTTAGATGCTTAGAAATGGAGAACTCTAAATGAGTACAGGATGCAGAACACAGTCAAATCATCTCACAAAACGATACAAATAAGTGAAATACGTAAGAATAGCAATGATAGATGATTTATCCATTAGATAATACAAGAAGGCAAGACCAGCAATGGCCAGGAAAAAGGTACATTACCCAAACTTTCGAAAGAAGAGAAGCTACGCCAGTGGTGGTACTATTCCAGTCACTTTCTCTTACCTCTCGAATATTGGTAAGGTGATATATCAGAGCTGGAAAATGCAATGAGGTTGTTTACTGCCTGCACAGAATCAATAAATATCTAAGTTACTGGGAACACTTCAAAGCACTTGCAGTGTACTGTCTGGGACTCAGAGGGGAGAGAGAGAGAGAGAGAGAGAGAGAGAGAGAGAGAGAGAGAGAGAGAGAGAGAGAGAGAGAGAGAGAGATCGAGAGAGAGAGAGAGAGAGAGAGAGAGAGAGAGAGAGAGAGAGATGGGATAGTATATACCAGGGAGATTCTTGATTCCTCAGGTGGGGCTGCAAGGATACAAGAATCCTCGTAACTTGTTGCAGGTATATCACAGGTCACCATCAATAATAATAATAATAATTAGTAATAATAATAGTAACAATATTAATAATAATAATAATAAAAGTAATAATAAATTACGATAATAAAAATAACAATTTAGAGTGATGGTTATAACGTGAGAGATACTTCCTAAGACAGTACTCAGCGGGGCCAGACTGGTGTCTCATTTCCTTGTTATCATACACAAATAACCCGCACATAAAAGAGAGAAGCTTACGACGACGTTTCGGTCCGACTTGGACCATTGACAAAGTCACAAAGTCACATCGTTCCAGTCACGGTATTGTGCCTTTTTGTTATTTATTATTCCTTGTTATCCTTCATTTCCTCAGCTGTTTATCAGATTCGTAAGTCAGTTAATCACTCGTATGACTTGCAACTTCAGTTATAGTATATGTACCATAATACACTTCCTACCCACACAACCTTCGGCTCTAGCACCTCATTCCAGTAGGCATTAGAGTCGGCGCGAATTAGATTCATCACTTACTGCAAATGGTTTGAACTGCGAGGTCCGTCGTGGTATGTCGAAATCACATGGCTAACATCTGTCCCTCTACATCTTGACACACTGACCCGTCCTCCTTCCTTCTTCCTCCTCCCCCTCTCTCCTCGCGCACACAGTGTGTGTGTGTGTGTGTGTGTGTGTGTGTGTGTGTGTGTGTGTGTGTGTGTGTGTGTGTGTGTGTGTGTGTGTGTGTGTGTGTGTGTGTGTGTGTGTGTGTGTGTGTGTGTGTGTGTGTGTGCGTGTGTGCCTTTACTGGTTCCCCTTCTAGCTTATTCCACTTATTAACCACTTTGAGACTAAAAATATTTCCTAACATCGTTGTAGCCCTGGGCCCTCTCCTCTTCCTCTTTTTTTAGTGACTTACACCGAATGTCTCTGAGCATCTTAAGCCTGTACTCACCTATTTGTGGTTGCAGGGGTCGAGTCATAGCTCCTGTACTATGCTGATGATGGAATCTGCATCTCAACATGTGCTAACTCTGATTTTCAACGCTGTGCCTCCTCGTCCTTATGCATCGCGATTCAAAACAGAAAAACTGTCCCTATCCGATCTGCCAAATTTTCTGAGTATCTCGTATGCCGCGATCATGTCTCATCTACCCTTTTTCTCTTCCAAAGTCGTGAGATTCAATCTCTTCAGGCTCTGATCCACCAGCAGGCCTGGTCACAGACCGGGCCGCGGGGGCGTTGACCCTCGGAACTCTCTCCAGGTAAACTCCAGGTATCCTCAGAACTCCAGCTCATGTGGGCCTGAGGTGGGGGCTCCATGCTGGTGCTGACAGGCATGGCATATATCGTGTCAACAGTTGCTGAGGTTTATGAAGGCAGTCCTGAGATAAGCTAACCTCGCATATGCTGCAGATATGCGATTTATATGCACCTGTGGAGATATGCTGGGCGTGATGGTAACTCCAAGACCTCTCCTCTTCAGCAATAGTTGTAGTTTCTCGCGTCTCAGAGGTAGACACAACTATTTTGACGTAAACATTTCAACTGCTCTAACATTTTTATTAAGTTCAGGTTTGAGCTGTCTAATTTTAGAGAGTATTTATATTAGATAGTTCACTCCCGAACTCTCAAATACATAGCTGGAATATTTACGTTGTAACAGATGTCTCACTCAGTGTGCCTCTGTTGGTGCAGTGTTTACATGTATTGAGCAACCTCCTGCTGCCTCCACACGAGGTAACTTACTCTATTCTGTAAGCTCTTGTATTTTTTTTTATGGTGTTTCAACTTACATCAATACTTTTATTTGCCCCCAAAAAAGTGATGTTTTGCGTAACAGTACACGATTTTACTTTTCTGATTGATCAACAAAACTTGACACATCTTTTTGCTCGTGGAAAAGCTAATGAAATCTGTCTCTTCATGTAGATAAGATTAACTTTTGTATTCTTAAAACATGCTTTGTGCATAGCTTTCAGGCTCATTAGGATTTAATGACTGCGAATTAGTTCTGGTATCTCTGTGACATCTGATCCTCGATAAACCATAATGGGAATAATTTATCAGTTGAGAAGAAATGTTATTGTTCCAAACAAGGTATATGTAGCATGCAAAGAGTACATTACAATTTATTCAGCGTATGTACACACTCCCATGTAGGCTGCCTCCCAACCAGCGAACCAGGTGCTAAGGGATTAACGATTATTAGGGTACCCTTCATTAAATCAGTATCTTGGTTCATTGTCCAATCACAGGCGAGCCCGCTAAGTGCTGAGGCGATGTGGTTCACTCACGGTCAGCATTTGCCAGACATGCCTACCAGCTGGTTGAGTACGGTGCTCTCTCTCTCTGGCTTTTGTTTTTGCCATTCTGTCACCGTCGTGTGGTACACTTACTATTCAATCTCCGTACATAGTGTACATATTTGTATATATCTGGTAAATTATATCTGGCGAAGGAAATACAAGTTACAGTCTATCTGCTGATTTTTTGCTTCAAAACCCATTTACGACCAGGTCACAGGCCATAAATTACCTGTGTTCGTAATAGTATATAATAGCCATAAGTATGTACAAAGAACACTAGGACAGTGTTTAACTACATTACTCATCCAGTACATAGTGTGAAAAGTCAGAGGTGGTGTAAGTTGTGTGCTCCAGAAGGTAACTGGCGTCTCCTGTTGGCTGTTTTGTGACAGCCTAAAATGAATTTAACCAAACCTTTGGAGATCCTGAGACTTCCAGTGTCCTGCACAACTGTATTGCAAAAAAACATAAGGCTGTGAATTATAGGCATTAAGTCCTCCTCCTTAATGATTAGTTCAGTATCTCTCACAATACAACACTCGGAGCTTATCCATTGCCACACATCATCAGCCTACACTCTATTACGTGGTACCCTTGCAACAGTGCCACGCAGTACCAACATAGTACCACACAGAATATGACAGCCAATTCACCTTGGTGGAAAGGTGAGGGGACCCAAGAGATGCACCTACGCCACTGTATATATGCACCTACGCCACTGTATAGGCAATTGCATATTGGTCATTGGTGATAGGGGAAATAGTACCTATTGCAGGCTGTCATAATAGTGCATTCTACAGGCTGTTATAATAGTACATACTGCAGACTGTCCCAATAGTACCTACTGCAGGCTGTTACAATAGTACCTACTGCAGACTGTCCCAATAGTACCTACTGCCGGCTGTTACAATAGTACCTACTGCTAGCTGTCACAATAGTATGTATTGCTGGCTGACACAATGGCAACAAGACCAGAGCCACATACAGTGACCATTGAAACTGGTGCTACATAATACCCATCTAGACAGTGCCAATCATCACCTACCAAGGCACTGCCATGGTGTACACAGCAAGAAAGTGTAGACAGTGCCTCGATAACGCCATTAGTCTTCGATGCCGGGGAGGACGGTTGGGCAGCCGGGGCAGTGGCACTGAGTGCCCGGAGGCGTGTGGCAGGCAGGTCAGGGCAATGTGCGCCTGCGCCTGGCTACTACCGCCATCTGGCACTCACTACATTATAATGGTGGCGAGGTGCACTAAGAAGCCCATACTGTCGGGTGCCAACCTGCCCTCCCACACGCACCTCGCTCACTCACACGCACTCACCCACGCCACACACACATACACACATTTGAAATACTGCCGCCAGTTACAAAACACAAGTTTTGAATCTCACAGCAGAGAAACTGTTCTGAGTGGTTCAAACTGCCCAATATATTCCCCTCAGCTGGGTATATGTGAGACGCTATTGTAAATATTTAATATAAAAAATACCTAAGTGAAATTTACTTATCACTCCGCCGTATTTCTGTAATTATAAAATATAGCTTGAAAATACGGTCGTGGATGTATGATACTGAAAATAATTAGGTCAGTATTTACGGAGCTGCTAAGAGTGATAGTGAATTAAAACAAAAAGGTGATTGAAGTATTTAAGAACGTCGGTGAGAAAAATATTGGGGAAAAAGTGAGTTAATGTTTTTGTGGAGAAGGTAGAGGCGTAGTGCAGTTTACCTGCGACCACAGGTGTGCCAGGTGCAACAGGTGAGACGGGGACCTAACGCACCAGTCCACTACCACCACCACCCCCACTACTGCAGGTGAGACTTGGTTCAGCGCATCGGTCCATCACCACCGCAAGAGCAACAGGTGAGACGGTGCCCAGCGCACCGGTCCACTACCTCTACCACAATAGGTGAGACGGTGCCCAGCGCACCGGTCCATTACCTCTACCACAATAGGTGAGACGGTGCCCAGCGCACCGGTCCATTACCTCTACCACAATAGGTGAGACGGTGCCCAGTGCACCGGTCCACTACCTCTACCACAATAGGTGAGACGGTGCCCAGTGCACCGGTCCACTACCTCTACCACAACAGGTGAGGCAGCACCCAGCGCACCGGTCCACTACCTCTACCACAACAGGTGAGGCGGCACCCAGCGCACCGGTCCACTACCTCTACCACAACAGGTGAGACGGTGCCCAGGGCACCGGTCCACCACCACCACCACAGAGCTGAAGACTCACGACTCACTCACCATGAAGTGGTAAGTACTAGCAACCATTCTCAAGTACCACCTCACGATACCAGAAATTAGACAGGGTCTCCCTTTGATCAAACCTAATTACCTCCCATTGTCCAGACACTGATATGTTATAGTTCACCTAGAAGTAAATAGGTACCTGGGTATCATTCGACCCTTGTGAATCCCATGCTAGGTAAAAAAGGATAAAAAAGATGGGATAAAACCCACACTGTTTTTATGGATTATCCCTGGTTAATAATTTGAATAATACTTTCTTGAACATCGAGTTCTATTCCCTTTAAGTATTCTCCGAACCTGAACACTAGATTTAGCATTTGAACATTAACCTCTGCACCTTGGTTAAAAGCTCTACACATGAACACTGATTCCCACACCTGAACATTGAACTCATACCTGTGCCTTAATTTTTCACGTATAAGCACGTCTCACACATGTGAATAATAAGCGCTTTACATGAACACGCAGTCCCACACCTATACAATTAGTTCCATCTCTAAAAGTGTAGTACCTATGAGTATAATTTAAGTCTCACACCCATGGGGTGTTGCACTGGTAACCAGTTTTGTACCTGTGACACAGCTGTTGTATTGGTGATGGGAGTTGTTGTACCAATGATATAGCTGTTGTATTGGTGATGGGAGTTGTACCAGTGATAGAGCTGTTGTATTGGTGAGGGGAGTTGTTGTATCAGTGATGCAGCTGTTGTATTGGTGACGTGAGGTGTTGTTGTAACGCTGGTATAGACGAGACAGGTGGTTTTCGTAGCTGTGAGAATATTTCTCAGCGTGTCCTCATACCGTGCGTATCTCACCAATGTTTACAATGACACCATCGAGGGAGAGAGTTTGCACGGCCATAGTTACAGGGTTCGATTATTTGCTGATGAATAGCGTCAATTTAGGTTAATTAACGTCAATCTACCTTAACCAGACAAAAGAGAATCTAACCTACTGGTTGTCTTGAATAACGTAGGTAAACTGCTGAGACCAGTGAACTGTGAACGTAGATGCTGTGTTGTCGATTTTGGAGGATGTACAGATGAACAACGGTACTGTACATGTCATCACAATACTGCAACTGTGGCCTGGATTACCATACAGATGAGCCAATATATTACGATGGACCTGGACATTGCGCTCGTGGGCCAGGAGCTTCTGCGTTTGTGAAGCTAGGTGTTGTAGTGAAGCTAAATGCTGTGGTGAAGCCAGGTGTTGTGGCGAAGCCAGGTGCTGTGGTGAAGCCAGGTGTTGTGGTGAAGCCAGATGCTGTGGCGAAGCCAGGTGTTGTGGTGAAGTCAGGTGTTGTAGTGAAGCAAGGTGCTGTGGTGAAGTCAGGTGTTGTGGTGAAGTCAGGTGCTGTAGTGAAGCAAGGTGCTGTGGTGAAGCCAGGTGTTGTGGTGAAGTCAGGTGCTGTAGTGAAGCAAGGTGCTGTGGTGAAGCTAGGTGTTGTGGTGAAGCCAGGTGTTGTGGTGAAGCCAGGTGTTGTGGTGAAGCCAGGTGTTGTGGTGAAGCCAGGTGTTGTGGTGAAGCCAGGTGTTGTGGTGAAGCCAGGTGTTGTGGTGAAGCCAGGTGTTGTGGTGAAGCCAGGTGTTGCGGTGAAGTCAGGTGCTGTAGTGAAGCAAGGTGCTGTGGTGAAGCCAGGTGTTGTGGTGAAGTCAGGTGCTGTAGTGAAGCAAGGTGCTGTGGTGAAGCCAGGTGTTGTGGTGAAGCAAGGTGTTGTGGTGAAGTCAGGTGCTGTGGTGAAGCCAGGTGTTGTGGTGAAGCCAGTTGTTGTGGTGAAGTCAGGTGCTGTGGTGAAGCCAGGTGTTGTGGTGAAGCCAGGTGTTGTGGTGAAGCCAGGTGTTGTGGTGAAGCCAGGTGTTGTGGTGAAGCCAGGTGTTGTGGTGAAGTCAGGTGTTGTAGTGAAGCAAGGTGCTGTGGTGAAGCAAGGTGTTGTGGTGAAGTCAGGTGCTGTGGTGAAGCCAGGTGTTGTGGTGAAGTCAGGTGCTGTGGTGAAGCCAGGTGTTGTGGTGAAGCCAGGTGTTGTGGTGAAGTCAGGTGCTGTGGTGAAGCCAGGTGTTGTGGTGAAGCCAGTTGTTGTGGTGAAGTCAGGTGCTGTGGTGAAGCCAGGTGTTGTGGTGAAGCCAGGTGTTGTGGTGAAGCCAGGTGTTGTGGTGAAGTCAGGTGTTGTGGTGAAGCCAGGTGTTGTGGTGAAGTCAGGTGTTGTGGTGAAGTCAGGTGTTGTGGTGAAGCCAGGTGTTGTGGTGAAGCCAGGTGTTGTGGTGAAGTCAGGTGCTGTGGTGAAGCAAGGTGTTGTGGTGAAGTCAGGTGTTGTGGTGAAGTCAGGTGTTGTGGTGAAGCCAGGTGTTGTGGTGAAGTCAGGTGTTGTGGTGAAGTCAGGTGTTGTGGTGAAGTCAGGTGCTGTGGTGAAGCCAGGTGCTGTGGTGAAGCAAGGTGTTGTGGTGAAGCCAGGTGTTGTGGTGAAGCCAGGTGTTGTGGTGAAGTCAGGTGTTGTGGTGAAGCCAGGTGTTGTGGTGAAGTCAGGTGTTGTGGTGAAGTCAGGTGTTGTGGTGAAGCCAGGTGTTGTGGTGAAGTCAGGTGCTGTGGTGAAGTCAGGTGTTGTGGTGAAGCCAGGTGTTGTGGTGAAGCCAGGTGTTGTGGTGAAGTCAGGTGTTGTGGTGAAGTCAGGTGTTGTGGTGAAGCCAGGTGTTGTGGTGAAGCCAGGTGTTGTGGTGAAGCCAGGTGTTGTGGTGAAGCCAGGTGTTGTGGTGAAGTCAGGTGCTGTGGTGAAGCCAGGTGTTGTGGTGAAGTCAGATGTTGTGGTGAAGTCAGGTGTTGTGGTGAAGCCAGGTGTTGTGGTGAAGTCAGGTGTTGTGGTGAAGTCAGGTGTTGTGGTGAAGTCAGGTGTTGTGGTGAAGTCAGGTGTTGTGGTGAAGCCAGGTGTTGTGGTGAAGCCAGGTGTTGTGGTGAAGTCAGGTGCTGTGGTGAAGCCAGGTGTTGTGGTGAAGTCAGGTGTTGTGGTGAAGTCAGGTGTTGTGGTGAAGTCAGGTGTTGTGGTGAAGTCAGGTGTTGTGGTGAAGTCAGGTGTTGTGGTGAAGTCAGGTGTTGTGGTGAAGTCAGGTGTTGTCGTGAAGCCAGGTGTTGTGGTGAAGCCAGGTGTTGTGGTGAAGTCAGGTGCTGTGGTGAAGCCAGGTGTTGTGGTGAAGTCAAGTGTTGTGGTGAAGTCAGGTGTTGTGGATTATTATTATAATAAAAAAAAGAAAAGCTGAATCTTCTAGGGTCCAGGTGTTGTGGATCCACGTTGATTATTCAGCACCTTTCTCCTGCCAATCTTCCTTTCCCTATCCATCATCCTTTTCCTACCCATCATCATTTCCCTACCCATCTTCCTTTCCCCACCTATCATCCTTTCCCTATCCATCATCCTTTTCCTACCCATCATCCTTTCCCCACCTATCATCCTTTCCCTACCCATCATCCTTCCCCTGCCCATCATCCTTCCCCTTACCAATCATAACTTCCTAATTAAACAGCAATTAATGACACACCAGCCTTCCTGCTCTTGGCTACATATTCGGTCATCACCTGGAAAAGTTCAGGTTACAGGCATTATCACAGTAGCTCTAATTTGAATAGCCCGGTGCTTGTTTACTCTGGAGACAGTCTTCCTGGCTTAACACTACTCCTAGCCACTTTCATTAAACAACCCACTACCAAAAGTTTAAATGGCCTCCTGCAAATACTTTACAGCTTCACCCCGGCAATAACGTCAACAACCAAGTCTTTGCTCAACATTCCAGCTAATGCAAAATACCAGGAAACCTATTTTTTAACTCTAATACTATCATGGTTTGCCAGGCTTATATATATAT
Source organism: Cherax quadricarinatus (assembly GCF_038502225.1). NCBI lineage: Eukaryota > Metazoa > Arthropoda > Malacostraca > Decapoda > Parastacidae > Cherax > Cherax quadricarinatus. The sequence continues at coordinate 24,833,993 of NC_091324.1, read as the reverse complement.
ATATATATATATATATATATATATATATATATATATATATATATATATATATATATATATATATATATATATATATATATATAATAATAAGATCACAGTAAACAGGTGATATCAGAATATGCAAAACAACCACTGTAACAGGAGAGTGAAATTCCAAGCGCTTTCGTGAGTTCTCACATTATTAAGGAACTATAATGTGAGAAGTCACGAAAGCGCTTGGAATTTCAATATCCTTTCACAGTGGTTGTTTTGCATATATATATATATATATATATATATATATATATATATATATATATATATATATATATATATATATATATATATATATATATATATATGAAACAATTTTTGTTTGTTCGCCGCATCCTCTTTCCTTGGCTAAATTGGTTTCTGGTGAAAAATGAAGAGGAACAACAAGCGATAGGATGGTGTGGAGATATGGTGGTGCAGGAGACAGCCAGTAATGGAAGCAACGTAGAAGAACGAGTGTAAACAACAAACAGTGGGTAATGGCTCACTTGTTATTTCTAAGACACTCTTAATAATTACTATTGTTCTTAAAACAATGAGATATAGCTAATGTTATATTCATTAATAGTAGTAGTAGATGTAGTAGCATATTTAGACTACTTTGGCTATATCAGTGATCTTTAATCATAATATTAATCCGAAGTTCTCTTGGGAGAGAGAGAGAGAGAGAGAGAGATAATGCACAGATGATGAAAAAAATAGCACTCACAATCATAGGATAATGCAGCTGACTTATCAGGGATGAAGGGTTGTGTGTCAGCTGCCTTAATGCACGTCGGTGTGTTGCAGGTCTCTGACGGCTGGCACCTGAGAGGCAGGCAACCAGCATGGGGCACTCACCCGGAAAATGTCGCGAGGTATGGAGAGGGTCGGGTCACTAGGTACAATAGAGTGATCGGAATTCGAACCCACTAGTTGGGTTCGAATTCCGAAGGAGGACCTGGGATTACCAGGTCCTCCTTCTCCTCCTTCACCGAATAACAAGGCAGGATTGGAAGAGGAGGGATTGATTGTCCTTAAAGACATGAAGTCGAGGTTGACTTGGGAGACACGGCGGAGGTCATTTTGGATCTGCATTTAGTAGATACACTAAGAGGTGAGATCAAACCTTACAGTGGGTGAGAATACACGTCAGTTAAACCAACCTGTGCACTGTGCTGCACTTTAGTGCACGTCAAGTAAACCAAGCTGTGAACTTTGGTGCACTCAGGCCCGAGGAACACGTCTAAGGGTGAAGCCACGCTCTCTGGATCATTACCACTTTCACGAACCAACATAATATTCCAGCAGCCTGCATTAGTAGTATCAGCCAATGTTCACCCAACGAGGAAATATAGCAGACACGGTAGCAACTTGTAATTTATGTTCAAGTGTAAACACTATGTACAATAAGTCTAACACTAGCCATCACATAGGTGAACAGAGGGTAGAGTAATGAACAGGGAGCGCTCTCTCATCTGTAACAGTATATGCACACACTCATAAACAACTACTGATGTACAGTACGACGTAAGCCACTTCTCAGCATGGGAGGGTCTGACTGGAAGAACAAGTCCCATAAACTACGTTAACTTCTCGCCAGTTAACCCTTCCCTGAGATGTCAGACATCCCGAGCACAACTTGACGATTAGACCAGCTAGGGTCATATACTACCTCTAGATGGCTCTGGCTACCGTGCTTACATGAACTTCATGAGTTACAATGATATTCACACACGCTAGTAAGCGTGTTTGCATATAATAAGCTAAAAATTTAAATAAACTTTGCATTCTGGGAATATCCAGACTCCGAGGCTAACTAGGACATTGTATCTCAAAGAGTCATTTATCTTGTTTAGTATAGCAGCAAGCTGGCACCAGTGACAGGCACAGCAGCGAGCTGGCACCAGCGACAAGAACAGCAGTAAACTGGTACCAGCGACAGGTACAGAAGCAATCTGGTATCAGTGACATTAACAGCAGCAAACTGGCACCCAGCGACAGGCACAGCAGCAATCTAGTACCATTGACAGGTACAGCAGCAAGCTGGCAGCCAGTGACAGACACAGCAGCAAGCTGGTAGCCAGTGACAGGCACAACAGCAAGCTGGCAGCCAGTGACAGGCACAACAGCAAGCTGGCACCCAGTGACAGGCACAGTAGCAAACTGGAACCCAGTGACGGACTCAGCAGCAGGCTAGTACTACCAGTGACAGACTCAGCAGCAGGCAGTCCCAGTAACAGGCTTGGAAGCTAGCCGGCCCTAACAATAGTATCAGCAGAGCTTCTCCGGCTCTGCAGAAAGCTCCCAGTAATTGCTTCAGCTACGGTAGTGAACGAGGTTGATAACCTCTCGTACATCGCGGCTCAAGTTTCCCGTCACACTCGCGTAGTATCAACCCAATGTGGTCAGTCAACAAAGTCGTTGTGGAGACTCCTGGCCAGAAGGCTGGCTCTTCTGTAGTTTACCAGTGTGGCAAATGCCTCTTTCACTACTTCAGACATGTCTTTCGATTAGCAAAATTATCTCTATAATTTCTATATCCTTCTCGCTCTCTAGTCTTCTCCTTATCTCTCCCTCTTCCTTTTCTGCATTTCTCCCTCTGTCTCTCTTTCTATCTTTCCGATGCATCTGGTATTTCATCACACAATCGATCTTTTTAATGTGACCTGTTTTCGTTGTCTCTCATTTCTACTACGTAACATATAAGCAGTTTCATCCTCCATCTGTCACTTCACCTGCTTAAATGATCAATATTCCATCTGTCACCCTAATTGATTAATTAATCCGTCATTCATCCTTAACTCACCTTGCTTGATTGATCCACCCTTTATCTCTTACTCCAAGTGATTTAATGATCATTCATTAGTTAGTCATTCTAATTAATTAATATATATTAATAATTCATCTGTTACTCTCGGTACTTAATTGTTCCATATATATATATATATATATATATATATATATATATATATATATATATATATATATATATATATATATAAACATTATCTCTCAGTCCACAGCAGGACTCGAACCTTCACACACTCTATGAAAGTACATAGTAATTTTCGCCATTCAGCCAGATCCCAGATTTCACACACACACACACACACACACACACACACACACACACACACACACACACACACACACACACACACACACACACACACACACACACACACACACACAATTTGCAATACGTTAGGAGAGATGGAGCACAAGTTATGAGGAGTCTTGCTTGTGAAACTCGCACACTTAACACCGTAGACTTTATATACTTTTATAACGAATATAATTTGTTAAAGTGAACAGCCAGCACCTGGCTACAGTGTAACGAACCTCGAGTAGAGGATACAGAGTGCCAAGTATGTATGATGGATGTGAAGGATGATACAGTGAAGGATGATACAGTGAAGGATGATACAGTGAAGGATGATACAGCGAAGGATGATACAGTGAAGGATGATACAGCGAAGGATGATACAGTGAAGGATGATACAGCGAAGGATGATACAGTGAAGGATGATACAGTGAAGGATGATACAGTGAAGGATGATACAGTGAAGGATGATACAGTGAAGGATGATACAGTGAAGGATGATACAGTGAAGGATGATACAGCGAAGGATGATACAGTGAAGGATGATACAGTGAAGGATGATACAGTGAAGGATGATACAGCGAAGGATGATACAGTGAAGGATGATACAGTGAAGGATGATACAGTGAAGGATGATACAGTGAAGGATGATACAGTGAAGGATGATACAGTGAAGGATGATACAGTGAAGGATGATACAGCGAAGGATGATACAGTGAAGGATGATACAGCGAAGGATGATACAGTGAAGGATGATACAGTGAAGGATGATACAGTGAAGGATGATACAGTGAAGGATGATACAGAAGGATACAGATACAGTGAAGTATGATACAGTGAAGGATGATACAGTGAAGGATGATACAGCGAAGGATGATACAGTGAAGGATGATACAGTGAAGGATGATACAGTGAAGGATGATACAGCGAAGGATGATACAGTGAAGGATGATACAGCGAAGGATGATACAGTGAAGGATGATACAGTGAAGGATGATACAGTGAAGGATGATACAGCGAAGGATGATACAGTGAAGGATGATACAGCGAAGGATGATACAGCGAAGGATGATACAGTGAAGGATGATACAGTAAAGGATGATACAGCGAAGGATGATACAGTGAAGGATGATACAGTGAAGGATGATACAGTGAAGGATGATACAGTGAAGGATGATACAGTGAAGGATGATACAGCGAAGGATGATACAGTGAAGGATGATACAGTGAAGGATGATACAGTGAAGGATGATACAGTGAAGGATGATACAGTGAAGGATGATACAGTGAAGGATGATACAGTGAAGGATGATACAGTATGTATTTCAACGTTGGTAGTGCTTCATGACAGTGTGTACATGCTGTAACAATGTACTCACCTACATGTGGTTGCAGGGGTTTATTCACAGCTCCTGGCATCGCCTCTTCACTGGTTGCAACTAGGTCCACTCTCACCCAGCTTCAAGAGCCTTGCCGTACCTTTTCTTAAAGCAACGTATGGATCCTGAATTTACTACTACTTTCTCCAGATTGTTACACTTCCTGACAACTCTAAAGCTGAAGAAATACTTCCCAATATCCCTATAACTTATCTGAGTTTTCAACTTCAAACTCTGCTTTATTGTTCTTATTTCCCATCTCTGAAACATTGTGTCCTTGTTCATATTGTTAATTCCTCTCAGTATTTTGTACGACATTATCATATCCTCCTGTCCTCCAGTGTCGTCAGGTTGAGTTTCCTTAACCTCTTCTCATAGGACATGTGTGTGTGTGTGTGTGTGTGTGTGTGTGTACTCACCTAGTTGTACTCACCTAGTTGAGGTTGCGGGGGTCGAGTCCGAGCTCCTGGCCCCGCCTCTTCACTGATCGCCACTAGGTCACTCTCCCTGAGCCGTGAGCTTTATCATACCTCTGCTTAAAGCTATGTATGGATCCTGCCTCCACTACATCGCTTCCCAAACTATTCCACTTACTGACTACTCTGTGGCTGAAGAAATACTTCCTAACATCCCTGTGATTCATCTGTGTCTTTAGCTTCCAACTGTGTCCCCTTGTTACTGTGTCCAATCTCTGGAACATCCTGTCTTTGTCCACCTTGTCAATTCCTCTCAGTATTTTGTATGTTGTTATCATGTCCCCCCTATCTCTCCTGTCCTCCAGTGTCGTCAGGTTGATTTCCCTTAACCTCTCCTCGTAGGACATACCTCTTAGCTCTGGGACTAGTCTTGTTGCAAACCTTTGCACTTTCTCTAGTTTCTTTACGTGCTTGGCTAGGTGTGGGTTCCAAACTGGTGCCGCATACTCCAATATGGGCCTAACGTATACGGTGTACAGGGTCCTGAACGATTCCTTATTAAGATGTCGGAATGCTGTTCTGAGGTTTGCTAGGCGCCCATATGCTGCAGCAGTTATTTGGTTGATGTGCGCTTCAGGAGATGTGCCTGGTGTTATACTCACCCCAAGATCTTTTTCCTTGAGTGAGGTTTGTAGTCTCTGACCCCCTAGACTGTACTCCGTCTGCGGCCTTCTTTGCCCTTCCCCAATCTTCATGACTTTGCACTTGGTGGGATTGAACTCCAGGAGCCAATTGCTGGACCAGTTCTGCAGCCTGTCCAGATCCCTTTGTAGTTCTGCCTGGTCTTCGATCGAGTGTATTCTTCTCATCAACTTCACGTCATCTGCAAACAGGGACACCTCAGAGTCTATTCCTTCCGTCATGTCGTTCACAAATACCAGAAACAGCACTGGTCCTAGGACTGACCCCTGCGGGACCCCGCTGGTCACAGGTGCCCACTCTGACACCTCGCCACGTACCATGACTCGCTGCTGTCTTCCTGACAAGTATTCCCTGATCCATTGTAGTGCCTTCCCTGTTATCCCTGCTTGGTCCTCCAGTTTTTGCACCAATCTCTTGTGTGGAACTGTGTCAAACGCCTTCTTGCAGTCCAAGAAAATGCAATCCACCCACCCCTCTCTCTCTTGTCTTACTGCTGTCACCATGTCATAGAACTCCAGTAGGTTTGTGACACAGGATTTCCCGTCCCTGAAACCATGCTGGCTGCTGTTGATGAGATCATTCCTTTCTAGGTGTTCCACCACTCTTCTCCTGATAATCTTCTCCATGATTTTGCATACTATACATGTCAGTGACACTGGTCTGTAGTTTAATGCTTCATGTCTGTCTCCTTTTTTAAAGATTGGGACTACATTTGCTGTCTTCCATGCCTCAGGCAATCTCCCTGTTTCGATAGATGTATTGAATATTGTTGTTAGGGGTACACATAGCGCCTCTGCTCCCTCTCTCAATACCCATGGGGAGATGTTATCTGGCCCCATTGCCTTTGAGGTATCTAGCTCACTCAGAAGCCTCTTCACTTCTTCCTCGGTTGTGTGCACTGTGTCCAGCACTTGGTGGTGTGCCCCACCTCTCCGTCTTTCTGGAGTCCCTTCTGTCTCCTCTGTGAACACTTCTTTGAATCTCTTGTTGAGTTCTTCACATACTTCCCGGTCATTTCCTGTTGTCTCTCCTCCTTCCTTCCTTAGCCTGATTACCTGGTCCTTGACTGTTGTTTTCCTCCTGATGTGGCTGTACAACAGTTTCGGGTCAGATTTGGCTTTCGCTGCTATGTCATTTTCATATTGTCTTTGGGCCTCCCTTCTTATCTGTGCATATTCATTTCTGGCTCTACGACTGTTCTCCTTATTCTCCTGGGTCCTTTGCCTTCTATATTTCTTCCATTCCCTAGCACACTTGGTTTTTGCCTCCCTGCACCTTTGGGTAAACCATGGGCTCATCCTGGCTTTTTCGTTACTCCTGTTACCCTTGGGTACAAACCTCTCCTCAGCCTCCTTGCAT